>NC_135502.1:44214545-44416460 GCF_052857255.1 Amblyomma americanum
GTTCGATAGTAGTATTAGTTGATGAAGGCGACTATGTGCAGTGCACAGCGCTAGAGTGTGTTGCAGTCTGACACGAGGCGTGACTGGTTGCGGCGATAACATCAATCAAACCACCCTTTTTTTTACTAGCTATGCTTATTAGGCGTCTCAGTGCTCATTTGTCATTCCTATTCGCACCGATGGGACACACTCGTGAGGGGCCTTTCTGGGGATTCCTTAAGGAAGTTGCTAAGCCTTCAATTTACTTACTGTGCGCTTTTCTTCAGACTACCTGTATAGCCTTTCCAGAAGGCAGTTGGCTCGGGCACTTACAGAGCATTTGTTCCCTGTACCGTTGTATCAGCAACCTTTTCTGGAGTTCCTTCACACCAGTGTTTTAAAACGTGTTAGGCGAATGTGCATTTCTTCTGCCGCAAAAACATTCTTCTTTAAACTGCACACTTCCACGCTGCCTCTGAAGACATGGCTTCATGCTAGGGAGATGCTTGCGCCATGGACGGTTAATTGCCGCCGGTGCAGTGCACCAGAGACAATTGACCATTGTTTTGTTCTGTGGAATGATGCTATATTTTTCTGGGATATATTACAACGAACAATTAAGAAGGACATTGACATCACACCCTACAGTATTCGTTTTTTTTTTTTTTTACCCGCGGAGAAAAACGGTGTTGCGCCGTATGCTCTATTTATGTTGCTGGGACTATTTAGTCTCTGAAAGAGTCGCATGATGGGCCGTCACGCCGAATCACCACGGTTGTCGTCGAAATCTTTGTTTCATGAACAACGCGCTTTGGTGCGCGGAGTATATGCTGTCCTGCAAGAGCCGCCTAGCTGGCTCCCCTATCTGGATGCATGTGTGTGCCTCCCAGACTTTTGATGTTTTGGAAGGAGGGTTCGTGCAGGGCTAAGATGGCCTGGTGTTTTTCGGCGTAAGCGTGCTTAGACTTTTCTTTTCGGCACTATTTCCATGCATAAAGTAAAAAATTGCGGCTATAGCGTAGTGCTCTCGTGCAGCGGCCAGCGAAGCTGATCTGATCGCGCCGCCGCGGGTTCGAATCCATGTCGTCCCAATGTTTTATTCATTGATGGTTTGGCAAAGGTCACCCCCAAGGTCAAGTTTCGCACAAACTCGATGAGCCGGTTAGACATTGTGAATCAGTGCTTTCGGAGTAATACAACGCACCACAGGTTTTAATGCGATCGTAGGAAGCCGCGTGGGCGGAAAATGCGTCGCCGATCTTAGAATTCGCCCATTGGATGCAGGGATGTGATGTCACTTTGGGTGAAGATATCAACAGCTAATTCTGTCGCATTACCAACACATAATGTAATTAGGCGCCCTTGTGATTTTTTCTTTGTGCAGGAGAGAGATAGGAGTTAGGCTTATCGCAAACAATGACTTTTATTTACTTACCTTTTTTGTTAGGTTTGGTGTCTCCATAGCCTGAGTCGCTTTCGGACGTTAAACCCCCATAAACCAAACTTTTTTTGTTAGAAGTCTGATAAAGCGCGAAGCACCTTCATCAGCTCGAAGTCAGTCTTGGTCGCAAGGCAGCTTTCAACTCTTTCTGATTAGAAGTGCGCGAGCTCTTCATCTCGTATTCCATCGCAGCACGTATTCCAACTAAACGAATGTCTTAGCCTCAACTTAAACTAAAGAAAAAAGAAAACAACGCCAGCCTGCAATTTCGGCCACTTTTCTAACCTGCTGAGAAACGTCAGTCAGGGGAGAAATAAGCGATGCATTAGGTTCGAGAGCAGATTTCTCTCGCTTAAAAATGCGCGAGGATCGGAGTTGACTGGGGAAACCTAATCCCGCATTCGCCCGTAGAGCCAAAAACAAAGTGGCTCTGACCCGAGACGCTTTAGTCGCCGAACGAAATTGCGTTGAAAGCCGGAAATGAAACGGCGAAACGACTTTACGCTCAGGGCTGTTTCGAGAGCGAGGCACAACAGAAACGCACACAGAAATGCCGCAGCGAGAGCAGAGTTTGTATACCCTCTGACAAAATGAAGCGGCTCGAGGCACAACGAGCTGAGAGCCAAGTAAGAAGATAAAAGAAAAACCGGTGAAAGACTGGAAGGCTGTTCGGGAGGAGGGAGCGGGGAGGTAGCACATGGAAAAGGCTCTTCGGCAACCGCACGAAAGCAATAACACCTCGGTATGGAAGCCCCAATCTTTTGTTTCCGGTGGCGGCTCTGTATTGTTTCGTTCTCTGGGGTCTGGTTATTTCAGACCTGTGTAAACGAGGGGCTCGACAGCGCAGCAACAGCGATAGGGGGAGAAAAGGGAACAAGAAGAGGCAGGCGAGGTACGGGTGCGGATGGGGAGAGAGGGAAAGGTGCGGTACCTCTCCTGATAGGAGGAAGTCGTCTAGCGGCGCGCGGCTCACGCGACCGGCTGGCGAATGGACCCCTCGGACCCGTTTGGGTCGAGCACCTGCTCTTCCGAAGCAACAATAATCGGCCCGTTGTGTTCGTGTATGTATACGTGCGTACCCGGAGAAAGAGCGACAAAGGGGGGTAGCGCTGGACACGTAGGAAGAACAAAAGAAAGGTACAGATAGACGCGACGAAAGAAGAGCGCACGGCACGCTTCGCATGGAGAGAAGCATCGACGGAAGAGGACCGGCTGGCCAAGGTTTGCCGGCCGCGGGTCGATTGACCGGACCGCCTAGCTGGGTGCGGAGGGAGCGTTCCCGTGCTCCTGTCTTTCCCCTGCCGGCCGCGTGGCCTGCGCCGTCATGTTGACGCAGCGGGGGCTAAGTGAAAACGACGGGCACGGACGCGACACGCACGACGAGGCGTGCGCGCTTCGCCGTATACGGACGGGGCGGCTGCAACCGCGTGTGGCACACACACGCACACACAAGGACGTGCGATTCAGCGCATCGATCGCAGAGGCGGCGACGCCGACCGAGGACGGGCCCCATGACGATGGCGCGTAACGGGAATCCACAATGCGAATCCCCATTGCACTCCCGCGGCCAGCGGCGGTGCGCCGACGACCAAGAAGGCTCACGCGAGGCCCATACTGACACGGCAGCCCCCGAGGCGAACAGCACACCACCGCCCCCTCTCCCTTACCCTCCGGTGTTCTCTAAGTGACCGCCATTATGCGGACTGCGGCCCCCGAAACCATCGCGCACCCCAGGTCCTCCCCCCTCCCCCTTTACCCGCAACGGGCACTCGAGGCGCACGTTAGGAGCACCGCGGCCGCCGTTTCCCTTTCATTATCCGCGGCGCGCGTGGCTTTATGGTTTCGGGCCGCTTATCGTGCTTGCTCTGCTGGCCGCCGCCGGCAGCGGCCGTCCCGAAAACGGCCGTCGAAACGGCTTCCCTTTCCACTTCCCTCGCAGCAGCAGCAGCAGCCGCGGTCTGCACCCCGTCGCTCGTCCCGTCCATTCCGTCCTGAGGCCGCCGCCGCTGTTCTAAGGCGACGCATCAACGTGCGTGTATACTTTGCTCTCCGCTGGCCACCTCCCCTTCGTTCTCTTCTTTTGTTCATTGTTTTATTTCTTGGTTCTGTGGTGCTGAAAGGAGAATTGTTGCCGGAGCGGGAATGCGCTCCCGAAAAGGGGTTACGAAGACGAAACGCAGCTGCTAGAGCAGGCCCCCTTTCCTGACGCGGCCGACAAGCGCGCGCTGCCTGGCTGGCCTGTGACGCGTGCGTCCCTCTCTAGAAATGACCAGTCGTTTTGTGCCATGTATCGCCCCGCGCTTAGTCCCGACATTCGTAGTGATGCAGTTTTTTTCTTTCTCTCTGTCTTTTCGCGGAAGCCAGTCTTCCGCTCACGTTTCGCTTCTGTGCGTAAGGACGGTCTAGAACAAGCAGACCGTGCGGGACGCAAAGCCGCTGTGGCCGTCTTGTCCTTTGTTTCTAAATCATTTTTTTTCTTCTTTCCTTTTCACCAAAGGTAAGGCGTCCGATGAACGGATTCCGACAGAAGATTGCTTTTGTTCATTTCGATCGTCCAGAGTTCTTTCTTTCGGGCTTCTTTTTTTCCCCCGTTGTCCAGCTACTCAGCAGTGAAACTCGGCCACTCGTAAAATCTCGCCATAAAACCAACTGTCTCGCATACTGCGCGGTCCAGATAGCCGGCCGTTAAACACGTAATAACGGAAGCTGCAGCGACTTCGCTACCGCGGTCACGGTGAACTTCCAGCCGCGGCTTTCGGCGAAAGTAAGTGGCCGCGGTCGAAAAGCTCGTTTCGCAGTTTTTGTCTCACTTCGTGCCTTCACTGAAGGGTGTCTTTTACTTTTCTACCTCTTAATAAACGTCCTTCAGATGACCCTGAGTTCTGGCACGCTTCTGTTGCGTAACATCACCAATTACATATGTTACAAATGCACACTGTTCGCTGGTTGAAGCTATAGTGATAGAACGGCATCGGTCTCTATCTCAGCGACGATGCAGCGAGGTGACTTGAGGGAGGCAGCTCGCTGATTTTCGTCGGTGCTGACCTCAGTGACAGGTGCCACGACAACACGAAATTAAAAACAGTTTCAGAGGTCGCAACGCACGCCTTTTATTTGTCACGGCGATGCACCGAGTTAGCACTTTCCGTAAACAAGGAAAAAGACGGAAGAAACAAAAGAGAACAAGTCAAAACCTGCATCCATTCAATCTTAAGAGGTACCATAGTCCCAGCTGCATATGGTTCATCCACAAAAAGTTGATTGTTGCGTTTGTTTTTCTTCCGTCTTTTCACTACTGAAAAATGCGTATAGGCTTGAATAGGTCAGCAATTAGGATTATGGCACATTTAGTTTAGCTTTATAGGATAACGCTCCAAAGCGACTCAGGCTTTGAGGGACGCCGTAGTGGAGGGCTCCGGATAATTTCGACCACCTGGGCTTCTTATCATGCACTGACACTGCACAATACAAGGGCCTCTAGCATTTTGCTTCAGAGAAATGCGATCGCCTTGGGAGGAATCGAACCCGCGACTTTCGTTCACTTTGCGATGTCAGTGAACGTTAAGTAACCCCAGGTGGTAGAAATTATCCGGAGCCATCCACTACGCCATTCCTCAAAGCCTGGGTCACTTTGGTACGCTAATCCCAAAAAGCCAAACTAAATGTGCATTATCCTATTTGCTTATCCATTGAAACCTATACGCATTTTTCTATAATGTTCTTCCCCTATTTTCCTTTCTCTTTCTTTTCTTTTTTTATTTCGGTTGGAATAATTCTTTGTTTCCTTTTTAAACTCTTTCCTCACCTCTTCATTCATATTTACTTTTCTTTCTCTGCCTCTTTGTCTTTCTTCCTTCATTTATTTTTATATTAACACACCTAATAACAGAACCAGTCTTAAGAGTCTGGAATGTGTAGTGTTTGCCTGCGCTTCCTATTCGTTGCCACGTGCAACTCTTAATAAGCTCCATCGCCCACGCAGATAAAGCGAGGACCGCATTGTGGATAAAAACGGCGGCAGACAGCAAACGGCCTCTCTGCGCCCATTTCTCTAGCACGTGGCGAGAAAAGCTGCTTTTTTGTACCTTTCCTTAGCCCACTAACAGACACTTTTCTTTTTTTCGAAAGTGGTACGAAAACGGTCATTTACTACCCGTGCTGCCACCTGTCGACAAACAAAAAAGAAGGCTTTCGACGAGCCTTACTCGCCTTAAACCGGACACAGAGGGCTAGAAAACGCGCGACAATTTGGACTCGTCATGAGCCACAAATGAGTCTGCTAATGACAAACCTGGCTCATCCAAGTCTGCTTGGTGGCTAAAGGGGGAGGGGAACAAGTAAGGGCGATACTTGTCGGCTTTTTTCCTCGCTTTTTTTTTTGTCAACTCAGCCAATGGTTTGTACTGCTTTCCTAGTACTGAACCTTCACTTCCTCCAACCGCATCTGTCTTCCCCGTATGCCTTCATCACTCATCGCAACCGAGCAGTGAGTCAGATACCTTGCTGTTTGTTTCCGAAAGTGACAGATAAATCCAAGCTGTCGAGGCTGCATATCCGTAAGCGCGAAATTGAAAAATGGCAGCGTATACTGGTTCCCCAATGCACGTTCGATAAACGGACCCGTTTGGACTGACACGAAGCCGCCCGCTGCAAAGTTCTTTTTCTGTTAATCGCTTTTATACAAGCAAAATCACCACATCAAGAAAGAGCGAAGTAAAAAACGAAACTGTGGTAGAAGAATGAGGTGACAGCTTCATAAAAATGTTTCATTCATGTACCTCAACCGTTTTAGCTTAGCGCCAAGGAATTACCATTTAATGAATATCTCCTTACAAGCTGGCTTTTCTGCTTAAACATTGTGCACAGTGACGAAGTTTACTTAATAATAATAGTTGTTTTTTTGGGGGGAAAGGAAATGGCGCAGTATCTGTCTCATATATCGTTGGACACCTGAACCGCGCCGTAAGGGAAGAGATAAAGGAAGGAGTGAAAGAAAAAAGGAAGAAGAGGTGCCGTAGTGGAGGGCTCCGGAATAATTTCGACCACCTGGGGATCTTTAACGTGCACTGACATCGCACAGCACACGGGCGCCTTAGCGTTTTTCCTCCATAAAAACGCAGCCGCCGCGGTCGGGTTCGAACCCGGGAACTCCGGATCAGTATTCGAGCGCCCTAACCACTGAGCCACCGCGGCGGGTCGAAGTTTACTTGTCAAAAGTTTACTGCGAGTGGAGGTCGCTTGCCGTTGGGGCAAGGCTGCCAAAAACTAAATGTCTCGGATAATCAGTTAACGTAGTGTGAATCCTGTTTCCAATGTTTTATTCATCTATACAGTGTGCACCCGCAGCTATTCGTCGTAGTGAGTGACGTTGCTCTTTTCACTCACACACACTAACAAAAACTGCTGTGTCATCATCTGCTGTTTTCCGCTGCGCTCTCGCTGCCGTTTATAACCAGAACAGCACCGTCTGCATGATGTGTTTTGTGATATTTCCTACTGCTGTTAGACGTCTGGTCATAACGTTACTACCGACTTTTTTTTCTGTTTATGCGTTTAGAATTTCTAGCTCACTAAAAAAACAAAATATGCAGGTTCGGTTAGTGCCTTCTTTATTCCTCTCGGTCTCACAACTGCTTTCTCCAACTCTTCCTCGTTATTTTCTTTACAATTATTTACGTGTCCCGTTTCATTCATCGCAGTGCTTTATCCTCGGCAGTAGGGCATTCGCACCTACCCAGAAACCCATGTCCCAGTTTTGCTCTAATACAACCGCGGACGACTTAGGTGAGATTGAAAGTAGGTGAAGGGGCAGCGAGTGCAGGCCAGGAGATATGAGCGAAACAGAAGTACCATAGACTGGCTCGCTTACGGGTGTATTGAGCTGTGTCTTCGTAGACACGTACAGCATAAAGGAGAACGGAAAAGTAAAAACGTTCTCGTCGGTAACGTTCATTTAACTGCGTGGTTAGTGCTCACCTACGGACAGCGTACTCACGCATCGTAACTGAACACCAACCACAATATTACTTGCCTATTTTTAATCAAACCTTTCTGATTTATCAATCGCTCGTGCATTACGCCTCTTGGCCTTCGCAACAGTTCTCGTCGCGCTTTATAAGCCCCGAAAAGTTTCCCGAAGTTTTTTTATTATTATTTTGGAAGAGCTCCTTCTTCTCTATACCGCTCTCCTTCTCTCTCTCTCTCCCTCCTTTGCTTCCCAGTTCGGTTCATAATTACGTGATTTGGAATTCTTGTTTGGCACATTCCTTCTTGACTGACCGGATTTGGTTGAGCAGACGCCTCTTTTTATCTTATTTATCGCGTTGTTCAAGCTCTCTATTCTCGAATGACAACACCCTGCTTGAAGTTCTTCCTTCTTGCAACAACAAGATCGCTTCTTTAGAGCAGAGTAGAGCTTTACCTAGCCTTCTTCACTAAATGGAAAAGCCGTTAAGCTACACGAGGTATCAGTCATTGGTCTGAGATCGGTGTAAACGACTGCATCAATACGCAAGCTTGCATTTTCTCAAGCGCAGTTGGATCATGATGCGGTTTGGTCATACGCCGGCTGACGCTTTTCATGAGTCTTTCATTCCTGAGAAAGCAGAGTACCTTGAAGGGACATGCCTGTGTTATTTAGAAAAAAAAATGGGGGGCTACTGGCAGCGCCGTAATTAAAACCCACTAACTTCCGGATAGAAACAATAAATGCTCTCCATCTAGTCCAAAGGTGCGCCCCTAAATTATATTGTAGCTTCCTACTACGGCAAGAAGTGTAGTTAGTGAGAAGTTAGCCATTCAAAGCACTAAGAATAGTTAATATGTTGTCCCCGAGTACGCAGTGTCAAGGAATGCCCTGCACAAATGGCACTCTTCCTTTTTTTGTTTCTTTACTTGTTAGTGATGCTTTACGAAGTTGAAAACAAGCCGTGCGCTTTACTGTCACAATAATACGGTGCACGCATTGAAACTGGAAGCTGAAGCTACTAGAATAGTGTTCATTTTTATAAATTGAAAATATTTTACTCATAACTACCAAGTGTAGCGACAGAAGCTAAATTAGAAAATTTTTGAGGGCACAGGCCCTGAGTTCTCCTCAATTTTAGATTCAAAACGCATGGATCATGGTCTTAAAGTGGAACAGGCATACAGAAAAAAAAATAATGACTGCACATTTCTAGGTCCACTGAAAAGCCTGAGCACAATGAAGCTATGCTTTTGTAGCAACGTTAACAGAAACATAGAATAAAGTGGGCTGCTAAAAAAAAACTAGAAATAAGATGTCTTGCCCACAAATTCACACAAAACAAGGATTGAAATAAGAAATCATTAAAAACAGCTAGGGTCCTCATATGCAACACTGCATTCCATTGGGATCGCGTGAAACAAAGAAAAGCTTAGCTTAATTTCTTCATTCGTGCTTAGTGCCCTGAACTCAATCCTATTTATATTGTGCTTTCGCTGTAAATAGAATATGACAGCCCACAAGGAGCAAATAATGCGCGTAACGAAGAAAACTTAGCCGAGACGGCAACTCAGTATGCCCTGCGTGAATATATGGGCGCCTAAACGGGTTTCAGTAAGGTTTGAGAAACATAACTCTCAGGGGCGCTCCAACTAAAAAATAAGGGGGGGGGGGGGGACGAAAAAGTTAGAGCCGCGGTATCGATGCGCGCTTCGCTTTCCGTCTCCTTCCGGGGTTCACCAGACTAGCTGCGAAATTGCGCACGAGAAAAATAAAACGCATAGGTTGTTAGCAGTTATCTGTCAGTGAGCTAACGAAGCAACAAAAGCCTGCCCTCATTGCATTACCGCAGGTATTGACACAGATGAATAACGGTACTCTGTTGGGATGTACACGTGTAATATTTTCCACAAACTCTGCGTGGCACCTGGGGAAAAAGAATGTCCTGGTACTGTTCTTCCCTAGAAAAATCAGCAAAACCTTTGCGGTATAAAGCATAGAAATCATTGCAAAGACGACGTAAACATTGACTAGCTTGCACGTCAGTGCTGGAAATAAATTAGAAACCCATTAATGACAGGATATGAAAACAAGTACTCCTCAAAGGCGTACAAGTTTACAAGTTGAATCGAAGAACAGCATATGCTTGGACTCCCATTTCGTTGCACTGGCCTATAATTGGAGATTTCTTTTCATTTATCTATTCTTGAAATTTATCAGAAAATATCGCTCGAACCATGACAAATAACAGTACTTATAAATGTGTAGCAAACGCGGGAGTTGTTGTGCGAAGCGGGAATCCCGCCCGAGAAAGTTTAGCGACGGAATACGTATCAAGAAATTTCCCGAATACTTCACACATGTCATGGCAGTGAAAAAAAAATGGCAAAGGCCTTCTCGTGCTTTTCGAAGACATTCGAAGTCGCAGACATGACCTTTGCTGAGGAATCATTCAGCCACGGTTCGAAGAAGCGGGCACGCTTGGTTTCGCTTTCGTTCTAAGCTCCGTGTGCGTTTTCACCCGATTCGCCCGCACGTGCTCGCTGCTGTGAGCGGGGGATCGAGACAAACATTCGTAGTAACGCGTTGCGCTCAAGCGCGGCGTAATAAAAAGAGAAATTAAATTTAAAAAAACAGCTCGCGATTTTCTTGGAGATGCGACGTGGGAAAGTTACAAGTCGGAAGCCGCATGCACAAAACGAACACGAGGGCTCACCGGGACTGATGAGAAGCAGAGTGGCCCACAGGAGCAGCACCGCCCAGTATCCGATGCCAGGTCTCGACCGCATGTCTTCCAAGTCCGTGGGGGTCCTCAGTTGCTGTTGTCACCGGGCGCACCGAACGCACTGTGCCAAGTCCGGAGCATGTCGTCGCGTCGCCTCAACCCACCCCCGTCGCGACGGAGGGGAAATCGGATTGGTTCGCGCGCAGCCTTCTTCCTGTCTGTCAACACCGGAACAGCTCCGCTTCCCGGAGTCTACGGGACAGCCGAGGCGGCGAAGCCCAACCGCGGGACCGGAACACCTGTGGTGGTGGCAGCGGCGGGCGCGCGAACGCCGACACACGCGGCGTTCTCAGCGGACCGAACGCTGCCGTGTGCCGCCTCCATCGGTCGGGCGCGTGTGCGCCCGCCGCCGAAATCGTCGTCGACCGTGCCTGCCCTCTTTCTCCCCCTTCTATTACTCCTTGCTCTCTCTCGCTCTCTCTCGCTCTCTTTCCCACTACCCTCTTTCTCTTTTACCGCCCGCGCCTTCGTTTCTATTTTCGGTTCTTTTTGGGACCTCTCCCTTCCCCGCAGCCTCCCTCAGTACCCTTTCCACCAACCGTCGCCTTTTCTATTCGGTCTTTCAGGTCCTCCTCCTGGCCTGTTTTCCCCAAACGAGAGACCCAGGCTCCCCCTGGTATCTGTTGGCGGAGGAGAAATGCCTCGCGGTTTCGCCCCTCGTCCGCCAGAGCTCCGGCTCGTTCGTTCGTGCGCACGTCCTTTCATTCGACTCCGGAACTTCGTTTGCCTGCGCCTCCGCCCGTGTTCTCCTTTATTTGGCCGCGTTCCATTAGTCCCTGCCTGCTCTATTCGCTCTCTTCTCTCTTTCCCTTTTCTTTCTCTCTTTCACTCCTTTTTTTTTATGCGGCGATTTGAACGCACAGAATTCGTTTCTGGGACGAAGTTCATTTCTGGCCCTTGCCGCTGGCGGGGGAAGGATCCTTGGCTGCTCTTCTACGCTTATTTGTCGTGCTATAAAGAAAGGAAGGGTGTATGCATAGAATTCAATCAATGGATTCGTTCATGTGTGGCTTGTTTCTTGCATATCTACAGGCATATTTCTTTTTCCCTTGGAGATGCTCAGATATGCGTTCGCCAAGTTCCTTCTCTCTTGCTAACGAAGCGGTTTCACAGAATCGGAAGTATGCAGACGAGTTCGAGGCCCGCACCTCGATGAATTTGAGTGTGTAATAGTTTGCATTTTAAACTCATTTCACTGACGCACAGCTTCAGCCTTAACGTCCAATCCTGTCTATATGTTTGGTTGCTCGGAATGTACACAATAAGGTACTACTCTCTGACAGTGCCTGCTTCCAGAATATTATTTCACGCCCACTGGAAACTCAGTCAGGCTGAACACTTGGATATAGCTATCCCTACCTCCGCGTACATACATACATACGTCAGCGCAGCGCTAGTCGTGTTCCTGTCCTGTTATTATCATTGATGCTTGTATGGATATCCGTTTGCATTTTAGAGAGACACCTGTATAGAAGTCTCTCTGCAAGGATAGGCCAAGTCAGCGATAAAAGGAAGGAAGAGAAAAAAAACAAGGGTTAATTCTGTACTCGTCGTAAAAGTTAACGCGAAGAATACAGAATGCAGTGAAGAGACCAAAGACCACTTGCGCTTACTCGCAACTGAACGTTCATTACGAATAAAGGCATTGAAGAAACAAAACACTGCGAAAACCCAGGCATCACGAAGACACAAGAAGAAAAAACGTAGAAAAAAAAAACACGCACTAACAACAAGTGGCATGCCGATAAACACCTGGCAAACTCCTTCTCATGAAATGCGGCAGAAGTCTGACTAATGCACTGGTTTTCCAGTTTGCGCTGTGGAATGCCTGTACGAGCTCGCGAGATAACTGATCCCGGTGCTTACAAACCACGCGCGTGTCCAGCTTTGGTGATCAACCGCGCTTTAAATTGGACTTGCAACTATGCAACACAAAATTTGAACGGGACTCTCCTTTCAAGCACCTATTGCGTTCCCTAAGCGTACGTTCAGGCAAAGACCACTTTGACATATGTAAACTTTGTTGCGAGAGAGCGGAGTTGCACACAGGATGCTAACGATGCACTGAATGTATCCTGAGACGTGCCGTAGCCCGCATCCCGACCTGCTAGCTTGCTCATTTAGCGCTCGCTAATGATGTCGCGGATGAGGTCAGGAAGAGGAAAGGCAGGACATGCATTGTGGTGAGAAGGTGACCGATTCCCTTGTAGGGTAATGGAACAGAGTCCAGGATGAGTTAAACGTAGCAGGGGATGGTAGAAAGCCAAGTGGGCTGATAACATTAACAAGTTTGCAGATTTTAGGGTTCCCGGAGCTGACGCAGGACAGGGTTACTTGGACGTGAACGGGAGACGCCTCACCCGCCGCGGTAGCATCAGTGGTTAGGGCGCTCGGCTACTGATCCGGAGTACCCAGGTTTGAACACGACCGCGGCGGTAGCGTTTCGATGGAGGCGAAACTCTAAGGCGCCCGTGTGCTGTGCAATGTCTGTGCACGTTAAAGGTCCCCAGGTGGTCGAAGTTATGCCAGAGCCCTCCACTGCGGCACCTCTTTCTTCCTTTCTTCTCTCAGCCCCTCCTTTATCCCTCCCCTTACGGCGCAGTTCAGGTGTCAGCCGAGATGTGAGACAGATATTGCGCCATTTTCTTTCCCCCAAAAGTCGTAGTAAGTGGTTTTTTATTAAAAATAATAGTAAAAAAGGAAGGAAAAGATTTTTGCTAGCCCCGGCATCTGCCATCGATACTGAAGCACCTGAGCTGGAGCAGCGGAAATAAAGGATAGCAGGCAGAATGGAGAAATGAAATGAAAGAGGTGAGGGGACAGGAAGAGAGGGTAGGGGGAGAGGTAATATACACAAACTTTTTACACAATGAGAAATGTGTCCAGGTTGTGCGCGTGATTAGCTCATGATGGAGGTAATATACACAAACTATTTACACAATGAGAAATGTGTCCAGGTTGTGCGCGTGATTAGCTCATGATGGAGCAATAAAAGCACACGCGCACAGCACTGTGTCCAATTTTCAATTTTCGGGAGACGCCTTTGTTTTGCAGTGTATGTACTTAGCTAATCGGATGATGACGATTACAATGAAACGAAGCCGACTTCGTAGGACATAAACGTAAACTATTAATTTAATGATTTAAGTGTAACTAAGAACGGCAGAAAACTTAGTTCTTTAGGCGAATTAAAAAGAATAAAAGGAGCGGTGCGCACAACCCCCCATCTTTGATTAAGGGGAATGTGGTCATACCATGTGATGAACTTGTGTGATAAGCTGAAGGATCGTGCTCTCACATACGTGTCAAATGTCGTTATAAACCAACCTTCGCATAACAAGGAAGTAATTGCTCATCAGCATCCACCCAAACTTTCACAGTAACTTCTTAGTTGAAGAAAAATTCATCCTGTTTTTGGGAAGCCTCATCCCCCAGCCCCCTCCAGCAGAATCGGAGCAGACCGGGGGACACCGACCGGTAAAAATTCATCTCCCACCTACGAGCCTCTAGCCTTCAGAAGGCTGCACCCACCAGGAACATGGCGAAATCAAACTCAAAGACGCAATAGGAAGAAGGTGATCATGTAAAAGTGAACTGCACAACGAATGCTGTAACACAGAGTTATCACACTACATCGAATGATTTTGTTTGTTTGTTGGTTTGTTTTTGGTAGTTTTTGTGCAGACACAGCAACGATAATCTTTTAAAAGCGATGAACGACATAATTTAGTCAAAAAGACTATATGCTGTACTCTTAGCACGTGCACTGGGTAATGATTGATACCCGTCCTGCAGCTGTCGATGGTTTGAAATTCTGCAAGCGCCCTTCACGGTGACTTCGTCTAGACGGGCATCAGCGCATAACAGATATCCACGGTTAAAGTAATTATCTTACACTGGCTGCTAGAATACGCTCAAGTGTTATGCGGTAAGAATATATTTATTCATAAAAACTTGGTGTGGACAAGTCGGTTAAATCAGCGTGAAATTTAAAACAGCACTAAGAACGCGAGGACAACGAAGAAACGCAGAAAAGACTCTGTTAGTCATGCTGTTTCTACAGTTTTTTCTTCGTCATGAAATTTTTCGTGCTGCTTATTATTTCATGGTACTTTTTATATTGCATGTTTTTCCATGATTTAATTTTGATAGATGCTTCTCGCTTCTCTTCATCTTTTTCACAGCCAAGATTAGGCGGAATAAACCTAGACAAGCGACGCCTAATTTTCTGGCCATCGAATATTGAAGGTAACGGTACATTCTTCCGGAGCGTAGCAAATTCTTTCTTCTAAACTTTGTACATGGCTTGCATCGAGTAGTTAAGACTTCCACGGAAAACCAATGGGTAACATTTTTGACGATAGCAAAAACATTTAAAAAATTACGGAAGACAATTTGTCGAGACTAAAGTGTGAAACGGCGGAAGCCAATTTGGCCCGTGCGTCTGAGGTTTCGGATGCGACTCGCCGCCCTGATGCATGGGACGTATACGCTCAGCCTCTCTTGAGCGCTGCTTGCGTTCAGCGTCTGCCGCACATCGCCTGTTCGGAGACACTGGTTTGGCGAGACGACGCATCCTTCCCACACGATACCGCAAAGTAAACTGCCGCCACCGCCGCCGCCACACCACACCCAAGAAGACAGTGACGTCAGGCCACACAGCGCCCAATCGGGAGACCACCTCAAGCGCCTGACGACAGTGACGTCACGACACAGAGGAGCCCAGTCAGGAGGCCGGAAAGCTGTGACAGTTTCTGCTAACGGCAGATGACCTTGACAATGAGCCATTAAAGGCTTTCGCCTTAATAGCAAAAAAATTACAATCCCGCCAAGGGAATATCTGCGAATATTGTCGCGTAGCGAGCTTCGTGCATTCTAGCGTCATTTTTTCCAACTAACAGACGAGAAGTGGAATTCTTGTCCCCATGGCGCGACTGTTGCTGTCTCTCACAGTTAAGTGTACATACAGTTGCGCAGGTAGCCATAAAGGAGGGCCCACACCCCGACACGATTAGCAGACCTGGCTGAGCCACCGTCCCGCCACGGGTGTACAATATATCGATAGCGGCATATTACGACATATGAAAAAAAATGCGTTAATAAGCAATTTTTCGTTGAAAATGCGCTTGTCCAGTTTTTCTGGATACGTTCAGGAATCATTCAGAGATCAATAAAGACAGTGACGGTGACTACGCCTATGCGGCGGGAGGCCACGTTAGCTCTGAAACGCATTCGGCGGGCCTCAACAAGGGCCTCACGCCTCTTTTTAATATTCGATATCAAGCTGTCCCCCCAAACACCACAGTGTACTCCTGGGAGCCAGCGTGGCCCCTTGATAGTACGCCCCGCTTCGGACACAGAGTGAATCAGAAATGATTTCAACCATTTCTTTAGCTCCGCTTATTCTGCACTTGTTCGTACTTCTACGCTGTGCGCATCTGGCGCCACCGTGCGTGTGTTTTTGAATGCGAAACCCAACTTGTTTCGAGAAACGAACGTGAGAAAAAAATCGGGGCGTCTCACATGCAGAAATAAATCGAACATTTACGCAATAAAACCTCCAGCGCTAAAACCCATGCCGGCTGCCTCTACGACACTGTTCTCTTCGCTTTCATTCCTCGCCTGTCCATTGCAGCTTTATATTTTCGTTGAAGCACATGTTTACTATTCGTTGGTTATTTTCGTTTCGCTCATGTAGAGTGGCGCTTCCACCGAGGTGCAGAAACGGGAAGTGATGATCGCGGTCCACTTTCCCGTTATACACACGTTCGCCCCCCTCTGGCCGGAGCACGCTTTGCAGGTTCGCCACACACGTGGGAATGGAAAGGTGGAGGTGAGAGTGAGGGAGGGAGGGAGGGAGGGAGGGAGGGGGGAATGGCCCCGCAGTTCGCGGCCTTCGTGGCCGGCCGGCGAGATCACGCAGCGTAGTATACGGCTATAGTGCGGCTGACCGGGCCTGTCGAGAGCGTCTTTGGAGTGTGCCGCACGTGCGGCTCGCAGAGCGCGTTGGCGGAGGCGCGGTCCTCCAGAGAGCTCGCCTGCCTCGCGCGGCACGAGCGCAGAGCACGCGCTCGCGTGACTGCTCACCCGCCGCCGGGGCAATCTACGAACGCCCATGAACCGCACTCGGCGGGCTACTTCCAATCGTTTCATACCGGCCGCCGTTTTTTCTTTCTTTCTTTCCTATCTCTCTTTCTCTTTCTTTTTTCCTCTGTCCCTCCACTCTCTATTTCCATTCAATGTGGGAAAGGGGGCAAGAGCTGGCTTCGGTAGTGTTCGTGGGCGGCCTCTTTGAACGCACTCCGGCGTAATAGTGGCGATGCTGTCCTCATTAAACGGGTGGTTCGACCCGTGTTATGATATATAGAGCGCAAGAAAGGAGCGCCAAGTTCGGTTATACGCGGCACGAAATTCGGGCATCTAGTTGAGCTGCTTTTAGACTGACACCGAGGATATAGTTCCATCCAGTTCTTGTCCACAGTAAAAATTGGTTCTCCTGTTCTTTCCGGGCGCGTCAACGTTTGCCTGGCAGCAGAAATGAAACGCTTATGGCTGAGAAAACTTAATTTAAAAGTCCCCCCACCTCCTCTCCCTCGTTAAACCCATTATGTCCACACCGAGGAAAACTGGTTGACACCGTTTTGAAGTGAATGGGGGACTACCACAGCCCCTGTGATCCTTACCAAAAATTCGGTGTTGGCGCACGCAGTATTCATTTCATGCTCCTTTTGAACTGGGGCTGTTATTTTTCACCCCCTGCCCATCGAACGTATTTACGTTAAGCCCGCCGTGCTAATCGTAGTGCGAGCCGGAGGCGTTTACTTATCTACTTACCTACTTATCTGGTATTATTAAGGCAGCCTGGTGTACATGCTGCTTCCAGGCCGTAGAACTGCTCCTGCATAGGCGGAAAATCTGGAGTAGTTGTAAGCTAACTACAAAGCTTCCAAAACTAAAAAAGTGCTTCAGTTAGTCAGTTAGTTAAAACACGTATAGTTCAGAGCTGATGGCTGATTCACTGTTTTTTTTTTCATTTTGGAAGCTTTGTCGTTAGCTTACAACTACCCCAGATTGTCCACCTATTCAGGAACAGTTCTGCAGCCTGGCACTATGAATACCCGGCTACCTTAATAATATCAAATAAATAGGTTATGCTCGTAAAAGTAACAAAAATAAACGCGTCCTGCCCGCAAAGCGATTGGCACAACGGGCTTAACGCAAATACATTATATGGGCAGGGGGTGGAAAAAAACAGCCCCTGTTCAAAAGAGCGCAAAATTAAAATCTTTTTCGTCACAAGTGTTCTAAGTTAACGTCAGGAAGAATCACGAAACCTAAATTTTCGCTCGCCTCCTCCTAATTTGGTCATTCTTTCTCAGTACTCGACGCTCCTGTGCAAGAGGACGGCAACCATACACAGTTGCAACAATATTCAACGCCCCTCAGCAACAGGACGGCAACCATACACAGTTGCAACAATATTCAACGCCCCTCAGCAACAGGACGGCAACCATACACAGTTGCAACAATATTCAACGCCCCTCAGCAACAGGACGGCAACCATACACAGTTGCAACAATATTCAACGCCCCTCAGCAACAGGACGGCAACCATACACAGTTGCAACAATATTCAACGCCCCTCAGCAACAGGACGGCAACCATATACAGTTGCAACAATGTTCAACGCCCCTCAGCAACAGGACGGCAACCATACACAGTTTCAACAATATTCAACGCCCCTCAGCAACAGGAGGGCAACCATACACAGTTGCAACTATATTCAACGCCCCTCAGCAACAGGACGGCAACCATACACAGCTGCAACAATATTCAACGCCCCTCAGCAACAGGACGGCAACCATACACAGTTGCAACAATATTCAACGCCCCTCAGCAACAGGAGGGCAACCATACACAGTTGCAACAATATTCAACGCCCCTCAGCAACAGGACGGCAACCATACACAGTTGCAACAATATTCAACGCCCCTCAGCAACAGGACGGCAACCATACACAGTTGCAACAATATTCAACGCCCCTCAGCAACAGGAGGGCAACCATACACAGTTGCAACTATATTCAACGCCCCTCAGCAACAGGACGGCAACCTTATACACAGTTGCCACAATATTCAACGCCTCTCAGCAACAGGACGGCAACCATACACAGTTGCAACAATATTCAACGCCCCTCAGCAACAGGACGGCAACCATACACAGTTGCCACAATATTCAACGCCCCTCAGCAACAGGACGGCAACCAGACACAGTTGTAATTAGACACATGGGTGCCACCCGTTCGGAGCGCACATAACCCGGCATCGACATAATGCCCGAAGCACACTCGCAGTCAGTACGCAACGCAGCGCCGAAATACGGGTCCAACCGCCGGCTAAACTGACACGCCATGACTCAACTGAACGTTTCTGCTCCAACGAGCTTTCGGCGAGCGGTTTCAAATTGCGTGCCCGTAACAATCTAATCGCGGCTCAACTTCATTATACCCATTCCCGGGGCGTCCGTTACGCCCGTCGGGACCCGCTCCGGGCATCCGTTTTCTAATCTAGCGCCGACCACAACCGCCCCCATAAGTACCGCCACCCCTCCCCCAGCCGTACACTCCCCAGCGTCCGCCTCAAGAACAGATGCTGCTCCCCCGACACGCTTACCCCTCTGCTTATCGCTCATGGACGCTGGTGAGCAAGCGTTTTTTTTTTATTCTTTCTGTATATGCATCGAGTCGCTTTTAAAGAAAAGTACAAATTTAATTCCGCAACTACCGGCGGCTACTTCGCTCAAGCTATCGGCCTTACGCTGAGTGCGGAGGAGCTTTGGGAACGTGCGCGATTACGCATCCTGTACTTAACGAGCGAAGCTGTCGCTCATGTTATCGAACTGGCGCGACTGTTGACTGCGTGTGATTCGAGAGTGCTTGGAACATTGAGGACACAAATACTGCATGCATTTATGCCTGCATAAAATGCGTGCCTAATTATAGCAGTGGGTGCAATCACTCACACACGCCGGACTAAAGGCCGGAAATAGAATAAGTCTGAGGTTTCCAGGAGAAACGAAACACACTCATGTAATAAAGGATGTCTCACCTAAATATCCCGAAAAATAAATTAATACCACGAAATAAAAATGACGTTTTCTCCTCCACCCTTTGTCTCTCTTTATTCGAAGCGTAGTTAGTGGTGGTCGGTGCATAATTATTGTTAGCTTTCCAGGAGTAAAAAAAAAAAACACTCTTCCTCGTAATATAAGCTTCCGTGACAACCTTAGCGAAAGGCTACGTTCGCCGCCTACGGCAACGCCATTATGTAATATATATATATATATATATATATATATATATATATATATATATATATATATATATATATATATATATATATATATATATATATATATAATTGAGTGCTCTGATCTCGTCTGAGCGTTTGAAGTGGCGATTTTTATAATAATAATAATAATTGGTTTTTGGGGAGGAAAGGAAATGGCGCAGTATCTGTCATATATCGTTGGACACCCGCGCCGTAAGGGAAGGGATAAAGGAGGGAGTGAAAGGAGAAAGAGGTGCCGTAGTGGAGAGCTCCGGAATAATTTCGACCACCTGTGGATCTTTAACGTGCACTGACATCGCACAGCACACGGGCGCCTTAGCGTTTTGCCTCCATCAAAACACAGCCGCCGCGGTCGGGTTCGAACCCGGGAACTCCGGATCAGTAGTCGAGCGCCCTAACCACTGAGCCACCGCGGCGGGTTAAACGATTTTTTATCCGTGAATTCATCTCTAGGGCGCAGGCTTTGGTACTCGATAAAAGCAGGCCGAAGTAACAAGCGCGGAAAAAATGAAAGGCATGCAAGTTGGTGTGCACTTACATTTGATGTAACAACAAAACATTTAACTGGGTGGAAGCAATTTATATGATGCTAAGAGCGCAATGGTACGTATACTCCACAAGAGAAGCTACCCGGTCTAATTGGTGATCGAACATCGCGAAACAAGTTTGAGAGAACCAGATTCCTTCCAGCTTGCCAGATATGGCTACCTGAACGCTCAGTAGCAACTAGCAGTGTATGTCACTTGTTTGGTGTTCCTTCTATTTTTGTGCACTATTAACGCGATAGCGTTAAGGGCTACATAATTGACGTGACTTTGTGACGTGATCACAATCAGTCCACCGGATTGTGAGCAAACTGCCCATCGTAGCAGATGAAGTTAAAGTAATGACTGGTAGCGAGAGGTTGCTCGATAAGACCAACCTTCAAGCCTCTTAAGCCCCGCTTGTGGCTGTGTTTGAAACAGCCACTTGCCATGGCAGTGTCGCATCGCTTAACCGCTGTACAACTGCGCCAGGAGCAGTATGAGGACTCCCTGCGATCGATGAATTTGAAGTAGACCGTGACCAATTTCAAATGTACGGGCATGTAGAAAGAACCTAGCCGACACAGAAGGAGCACTTGCGCTGGAGAGATTGAGGTAATGCATAGTTCTTGCCCTTGAGGCAGGGCAGAAGGAGGGAACACATCCTCCTGACTAGGCCCTGGCCTCGGAGGGCACCGACGGTGCAGCAACAGTGGCGCGTCAGCAGTCGCTCTCCACAGCAACAGTTATACAAGAACGACCAACAATATACAGAACATTGTAGTGTGTCAAAATGTACATATGAAGAACATAATGTAACAGTGCTGTGCAAAAAGCAAAAGGAAAGTAAAAAAAGTTGGCTAGTAAATTTAAAGGCAATCAGTGAAAAGAATGCTCCGTTTAGGGTGGGAGTAAGAAGGGAGAAGAAAAACGAGAGAAAATCACAAGACCTCGCATTACAAAAATCATGCAGACAGTAATACGAAATTCCAGCATTCACGCTTAAATTTGCGGGCTGTTTTACATTTCTTTGCAATATCAATCAATTTAAGGTGAGATATCGAATGCTATCGCACTGTACTCTTAAGGGTAGGTTAAACGTCATGTAATGGTGAAAGAAAGAACAGTAGCTGTGTCTGCACAGTGATACGCAAAGAGGACCCAAGAGCTTCAAGTTCTTTTTTTTGAGTCTCAAGATGTTCGACAGCCAACTAGCCCAACAGTGACTAGTGTTCCCAAGAAACACTATATGTGGTTGCTTTTTCAAGGTCGCGTGCTGGGAAGAAAATGCGCAAATATGTCACGCGGCAATGCCCTCTCAAATGGCCACACGTTAAAGGGCGGAACCGTTATTTCTGCCGCGCACGTTGTCTGGTGCTGAACTTAACTTGTAATTTTTTTCGTTGAAGACAACTTCCCCGTCACAACCCCTACCGCTTGGCCGTCCCTTCGATGCTGTGCGTACAGACGTCAGTGGTCGGCATGTAATGCAGTTATTTTGCTCTGACACATTGCAGCCACAAAACAACGAACAGAAGGAGAATGGAAGGATAACATGCATGCGCCTATTACATGAATCCTTAGATCAATTCATTCTCTCCTGCCGACGCTTTTCACGGCAAAGAATTAACTATTTGCTAATTCCCCTCGCTCGATGACGGCTGCCGTTTACTATTCCCGTTCTCCTCTCCTTCGGTGCAATCGCCAAAGGGAATGCCTCTAAGCTGGTGTGTGAGCTATTTCACAGGTATGTTATCGAGATTGGGAGATTCTTGTCTTAACTCTTGTTTCCCTTACTTTTCTCCCAAAATTTACTTACTATTTATTATTTTAAAATTTCAATTTATTAATTTAATAAATTATTATTACCTTTCAACGAATTTATATTCACCCTCACCTCTTTGTTTCCTCGATTTTCATTCCAGTCTCCTCAAAATCTCTCAAGATTCGTTATTCGTTTTCCCAGATCCCTCATTTCTTGAGATAATTATGGATGACTTTTTCTCCCGTTTGGATCTGCACCAAACCCTGGCCAATCCCCCGCCGTGGGTATGTGCCACCGCTTCAGAGGCAACAACAACACACGCTCATGCGCCTACGTCTGTGTAGCACTTTCTCTGCATCTACCAACCTACTGCCGAAGCAAATCAAAGAGGTATGCATTCGCGTACACTTTCATGCTTCACGCATTGCTCTTTTATTTCTGTATTCTTCTTACATGCCGTTTCTGTCATTTCACCGTTCGGGTCAAACCTATCGCGCATCCTCAGCTCTCATCCTGTTCCCCCTGCTTGAAATAGTTTCGGGCAGCCCTTTCGCAAAAAGGTTAACTCCTCAAGTCTACTCTATTCCCTCGCTCTTCGTTGGTTCTCTAGTTTTTCTCTATTTCTTATTGTTTAAACACCGTTCCCACGTCTGCGCCTCTTTGAAAAAAAAAAAAAGAAACAATCGCCGCCGCCGGCTGAGACACGTCGACACTTGATCCGCGTCGTTTCCGTGCAGCCGTCCTGCAAGCATAGAACTGGCGTGATGCACGCACTGTGAAAGCGCAGCCCGCGCATGTCGTTTCGTTCCGCGCCACAGTCGTCGCCCAGCGCCGGCGAGGCCTCAGTGGAGCACCTATAATTCTCGTCACGTCGGCCCGCCATGTTTGTCGCGCCCTTTCAGCTCCGAACGGAACACCGCGGCGCCGGTGCTGCCGCTACCTTGGTGCAGTTGTTGACGCATCTGGCGTTGTCACATTGTTGCTTGGGAACTCAAGGTCTGGCGTATGATAGCGAGTGACGCCCGATTGCGTCGATCCCGTTTTTATACTCTCTAATAACACCGTGACACTAATGCGTACGCCGACATCCGTCGGTGGGGAGACTCGCTCTGTATGCGATCCGAACGTCATGACTAGCTTGTCAGGTTTATATATAAATTTGCCGTTATTCGTTCTTCGACATATACCTGAGCGTTATTTTTTCCCTCTCTGTCTTCTGTTGTTGGTGTGCATTCTTTATTAAGGGGAAAGCATTTAGTGGCTCATACTCGCGGCCATGGATCTGTCCGGCGTCCGTTACATCCAGCAACTAAATGACGCCATCGAGATAAGGCACCAAAGCAACTACAACAGTTTGAAGCAGTTGCGCGCAGCTGCGATCAATCTAGGTAAGTCTGGTGCCATTGCAAAGAAAATGATAAAGACGTGTGGCTGATGAGCGTGTGACGTCATTGAGTGGCGTCACCATCGTTCGCGAGGAACGCTCCCCAGGCAATCTTGCCAGACGCCTCCTGAGCGCCGATCTGGAAGGATGCCGCCGAAACGCTCTTTGTGGTCTTTAATCAACATCTTCACCACACATCAGCAACACCGCGCTGAAGGCTTTCACCTCACCGCACTTTAGGTCAACGAAGTGCCCCCTGAATTTTTTTTGAGAAAACACACTAACCTCAAAATCGCATGCGGGTCAAAGCTTTCGCATCTCCTCGTCAGCAACGCTGACGAAAGAGGTCACTGAGACACGGCGACTTGCGACACACTGGTAGGCCACACATACGTCAATGTGATGTCAGAGGAGTGGGTGCCAACCCGTATCGCGCGTGTCGCCTAAATAATACCGCCCGAAGAAGACAGTAACGTATCGCATTCTATGAACGTTTCATACGACATCACCTACGGGAGCTGGTGCGCCGTTTTACCGGCTTTAACGACGCCGCGGCTCCGTAAATACTGCAATGGCGGACAAAGCGCACTCGCGTCGCTGGGCTCGCGGAAGGCGGGTATATATATCGCTCAGGAAACAAAAGACACGGAACACGAGACAGTCATTTGCCGAGTCAGTCGTCAGTACGCGCTCGCGGCCATCGTCTAGCGCAATAATGCATTCGTCGGGCACCATTACACACCACGGCGGAGAGGGAAAGAGGGGAGAGGAGAGGGTTAGGGGAAGAGGTTTCTAAGAACGGAGAACGGCGACCGCTGGTACGCGGGGCGGCGACGTTCGTTGTCGTGGCACGCAGTATAGCAATACGCGAAACGTCCCTAATTGCCTCGTTACTTCTCTATTAGGCAATTATTCCGCATCTTTCCATTCCCGTACTCGTCTTTCGATATGTGAAGCGTGGCGAGCTTTTACTTTGCTTCGTTCGCTGCGAGGAACAGTTTTAGCGAAGAAATAGGAGAGTGCGAACGCAAAGCGGGGCGGCACGAAGAAGGGGTGAGGAGGCGAACGGGAGTCGAACGACGACGTAGTCGGAGCGAGAGCGCACGCTTTGGGGGGGCAATTTACATTTCTACGGCGAAACCGCACGAATATTGCCATTGCAGACCGCACAGTTTAGAGACTTCGCGAGCGCATAATTTTTCAGCAAATACCGAGAACCGCCGGAGCCATTTAATCCAATAAGGTTCCACGCGCCAAGTCTTTGTCGTATGTCCGTTGTTGTCGCTGTATTTGGTTTTGTTGTTTCTCTTTCTTTTTTTTATCACTAAATTTTTTTCACTCGTGCGCTGCGCAAACAGAACACGGGCTCAAAATTCCATTAGGAGTCCACCGATGACTCTTTCTCTACCCCTAGCGATGGAGCGCTGTCGATGCACGCTCCTTGGATGGTGGGGTAGTTGTATTCTTTTGTTTCGCCGCCACATTCGCTCCGCAGACTCTGCTAAGAAGCCAAGCGCAGTTCGCAGCTGCGGGCGTACCACCGACGGAGACGCGCCGCAGTAAACGTGCATAGCTATCGCCGATAATTTTCCCTTTGTTTAAGGGCTCGAATCGCACACCTGCTTCCGCGAGAAAAAAAAAAGGGGGGGGGGGTGAGAAAGGAGGATGGGGAACGAATGGCGCCGCCCTCTTTATCTTACTCCCGTTCCGGGCATCGTTTTGTTTCTATATAATTTTTCCGTTACTTGCATTCGTTTTAACACGACGAAGCTGGTACGTGGCACGCCGACTCGTTCCCGTTTCGAATCCCCAGTCACGTGTTGGCGGGTTGCGAGCGCAGCGCCCACACGCGGCGGTCGATAATTATGCACGCCGCTACACAGGCGCGGCGAAATGAAATAACAACCACTATGTCCCCCCCCTCCCCTCCCTCCAACTATACACGTCCTACAAAAAGAAAGAAGGAAGGCACAGTTTTCGCCTCTGTCTCACCAACCAGTCCGCGCCGGGTAGTCTGTTCTACCGCAGTAATTCAGTGCAATGCGTAGAAGCCTGCATCCGTAGCCAAGAAGTCGAGGGAGGAAAGCGAACCTGGCGAAGCGCGGAGGTTCGAACAGAATCTCTGTGCTTCGCTAAGCCTGGTTTTTCTTCTATAACTAGCCAAATTCAGAGCCAATGCCAGAAAAGGTAGTAACTGCTTTTGTATACCTGAGAGGTCAAGTTGTGAATGGTCGCCTACGGTATGTAATGATTCGTTGGGCGCAAATGTCCCACGATTCCTTACGTGTCTGTTGCATGAACGGCTGTGGATCGAGCAGGAGATGGTGATCACAGTTCCTGATGATTGATGATAAACTGCTGAGGTATGCACTGATTAAGGCCCTGCGCTTCTATCTGTCTTGCATTTTTATAACCTTGTGATGGTGATGGGTGATGGGTGCTTTCTATGTTCACCGAGTTACCGCATAAAACATTCTGCCCTTCAAATTTTGCATATATTCGAAACCAAACTTTCTTGCCACACTTAGTACCGCATCTGCTAGGAGTTGGAATGAAAAGCAATTTTTGATTTCTACGGTGTTGGAGCAAACAACTGTCCTTCGAAATGAAAAGGCTACCCTCGAAGAAGCGGCTTAGCATTTGCATTGCTGCACGGAACAAAGCACAACGAGTGTACTTCTTGCTGTGTGCTGTGCCGTCGCTAATTCTATTTAAACGGCTTAGAAAGGAGGTCTCACACGGCCGTTTTTCGCTCGCTTCAAATTTGCAGACGCACACACGCACGCATCCACAGTTATGTTATTTGCATATATGCGGCCCTGAGCACTGTTTCTTGCGTGTTTTTTCCCCTTCCTCCCTCACTGCGTTGTTCTCCCAAAGGAAGCCACGATCGCTGCAAGCCGTGGATTGGCTGAAGTGAGAACAAAAAAACAAAAAAAAACTCGAAGCAACGACGTCACTAAATAATGAGATTTTGTACTGCAGTCCGCCAACGCGTTAGGACACGACCAGAAAAGAACAGTAGAGCACAATGTGAAAGTTACGCATGCGTGCTTATCTCGTATTCCATTTACTGCACGCGTGTTAGGAGGACAATACATGAGTTAAAAAAAAAAGAGAGAGAATAAAACACGACCGGGTTCCCTCGTCTGTCTTTGTTCTTATACGAGTTTATTTAAAAGTTTTTGTGAACTGCCTGGCAGTGCGATCATCCACGCAAGACATTTCGTGCACGTCGCATACGAGGCAGATGAAAAGCGAACTTCATTTCCGTCTCCGAGGCTCTCCAATTTTGTACTTCTGTCGAGCGAAAATGGCTTCGTTGTGCAAAGGTCTAATTGAAGAATCTCGGCTAGTTAACTGAGCTTAATTAATCAAGTTCCGCGATGCGAGCGACAGCCAGCCTTAGGGGAAGCCAACAACGTATGTGCTTTCGCAATATCGAGAGAAAGAAAGGTGCGCCGCTGACGCTGCTTTTCTTGTATTGGGCTTTTTTTTTCTTTATAGGCGAACATCGTAGAAAAGGACAAAGATAGAAAGAGCGCATAAAAGATTGAAATGTGCCCCGGCAGTTCTTGCCATATGCAAAGCTGGCTTCCCTAGGCTCCGTAGAAGGGATCTTTGTCTTTTTCCTTCGCCCACCTCTCTTCTTCTGCCTTTCCACCAAACAGTCAAGTCAGCTTTGTTTTCCCCGGGAATCGACACTTAATGAATCGAGCAAGCAGAGTTCCGGCCGTTCGCGCATCTCGGGCCCCGACACGTACCACACCTCAAGAAAATCCACAGTCCAGTTTGCGCTAGCTCAGGTTCCAAACAGAATCAAATGATGATTTCCAATTAGACCCGAGGGGGTGGAAGGAGAGAGCGCGCGAAGAGAGCTACGTTGTTAGGAGGAGAGGTAGGAAGAGGGGGGGGGGGGGGCGCACCGTCTCGGGCCAGCGGACCGAATCACCGATTCGCTAGAGGAAGTGAGACGCCATAGAATGCGGTAAAAAGAGAAGGAGTGCGGCGTTCAGGCCACTTGCCGGAGTACCACGGCGGCACCGCCGACGAGATCACAGGAGGGCTCGCGGCGCGACTTCTTCCCAAGTTTCTCCCCGGGCGGCGGCGGCGTCGCGCCCGAAGCCTCCTCACAAAACCAGCCGCCTGAGCCGTTGAAGCCTGCAGCGCCCGCGAGCACGCTCACGGGTGGCAGCTCTAATCAGCACAGTGCGCTGTTGATTCAGCTGATTGCCGCCCCACGGAAAAACCGGGAGAGCACCTGGGACCCGCCTTGTTTCTACGCTCGAGCTCAGCGCCGCCGTGGCCCTGGAATGTTCTAATGAGATTCCGCGCCTTGTTAAGAAACTCCCTCCCGCGTCTCCCCGGCGCCTTCTTTTCCTTACCCCGAGCGCCCTTTCTTTCCCCTCTTTTGGCGCACTTCGCTTTTGTTGCTGACTGCACGCGCAAAGCGCGCGGAGAGAGTTAAAATTACAGTTTCCGGCATTACGTCACGCACGGCGGAGAAGAAAGAGCTGCGGGCCGCGAAGAGTAAAGGAGGAACAGGAGCGACGAAGTAAGGGGAAACTTTTGAACGTGAGACTCGCCAGACGCTGACGCGAGCGGGTCCGAGCCGCGCTTCTCGGCTTGCAACGACATAAGGCAGAGAGCAGCTCAGAGCAGCTGCGATTTGCATCTGTTAACTGTTCACGCCTTCCACCACTCTCCTCCCCATCCCCGCTCCCTTTTTCTAATGCGTCGACGGGACTTTTCTCTTATTTCCCTCCCTAGTCGGGACTCCGCGGGACGAGCATCTTCTTATATGGAGTCGCTAATGTTACTTTCTCGCTTCCTCCCCGGCGATTCCTTGTCGGCCTTGCCTTGCGGGATTTGGCTGAAGCGGCCCCTCGCAGTTGGTTCCCCGAGTTGCCAAATATTCTAATGAACACTGAGTGCCAGCCTGCGCCGCTAGACGCTCGAGGGAGACAAGAGGTTGCTCAAGCCCTGGGGATGCAATGCGAGAGGAGATTGCGTTGTACTACAACCAGGGCTGCCTTCCATCGTCATTTAGAACCCAACACAAGGGCCGCGTTGAACAGACGCTTGTGGTCGCGTTCTTCACGACTCCTGCCTTGTGCAATATTCAAGTCTGCCCGCCACCCTGAGCAAGCCCTGAAACTTTAAATGGGCCAGAAAACGTCTCCGCGACTAACGGGTTATCCTACTCGTAAGGTTCAACTGGCGGAGAATGGCGAATTGGTAGACTGTGTCTGAGACGGGAAAGTGCTCATATTTCGTGGCAGCCATTCATGTTAACGCACTTCGCTAGACGTTCAAACGTGTCATACAAACCGCACTCTGCGCGTTTAGTTCCAATCTACAATGCGATGAAAACGAATGCAAAATGCAGCCATTTCTTTAATGTACGATATCAATATCTCCTGGCCTTTTATTTCCTACGATTCAGCAGTTTATTATCACATGACTACCGTTCTTTTGCGCAATGAAGTCACTGCATACAGGACCGACATAAATGCATTACCAAACAAAAAGCATAGAATTTGGTAGCCAATTATGCATGCACCCGAATAAGTGTCTAATCAAGAACAGAGCGTTCTGCTTTGGTGTTGGAGCTAAAAAAGCATTAATATATCTTAGCATTATGGTTAGCAATAAATTCGCAGCTTATGGCTGCGAAAATAATTGTGATGCAGTGTAAAGCGCACTGACAGCGTACAGCAAGCTCTTGACGTTAACGGTGCCGCTTTATTTAAAACGCCTGTTTCTGTACACTATCAAAGCGTCGAAGAGGTGTTACCGTACAAGCAACAACCCTGATTTATTCTCAGACATACTTAACGTGTTGCGGCTTTCTGCCGTTTTTCTGCGCCATGCCCACCAATTCTGGACAAAAACATTTTTGAGCGGAAAACCGTCCACGAACGCAATTTTTTCCTATAATGTAAGATTTTACTCTAACAATCAGTGTATACGCGGATCACCCGACGGCAGTCGCATTTTTTTTCTATTAACGTTTTTCTTATCGTCTTAACTGTTCGATGCGATCGATAGAAGCGCTTTAAAAGAAGAGATTTTGCTACATATCAGAAGAACGGACCATTACCTTCGATATTTCCATGAGAGTATCTTACAATCTTCCAATTTTAAATATTTTGTCCGAGAACGTTGAATATGTGCAACGAATTAGGTAACTACTGCTCGCGTAGCCAGCAACACGCGTGCGAAGTCACAGAATGACCTGATCTAAATAAGAGCAATATACGGAATGAACTGGCCCGTGAATTCAACTACGGTTCACAACTGGACGGCAACTGAATAAGGAAGAAAACGGCAACATTTCGCACTACGGTCTTGAAGGGCGCAGCTGTTTAATATTTGCTTTGCCTGTAAGCAAACGGCGGGCACATGTTCAAAGATGCCGTATGTTTACGCAGACGTTACAAACTCGCGACGAGAAATTTCATAAAGGGCGCAAAAGCCCCTTAGGACGAGTTTTTCTGCCCGAGTTTTCTCCTCATATGCATGCAAATTACGGAGTCGCGCTTGGAGTCTTCAGATGAGAAAATTAAAATCGATCACAAAAACCTTTCCCGCTCTTCTGCTTCGCTGCACGCTGCAACCGCAGCACACTTCACCGGTTGCGGCGCGACATATAAGCTGTCCAGCTGTCGGGTATCATAACGGTTTAGAATAAAAGAAAATCATAAGTAACAGCAAGGCGAACGCTTTTGCAAGCTTACAGCATAGTATAATTGCCCCGACCATTCTGCCGTGCCTCTGCAGCCTCACAGAACACATTTTTCAAATTGTAATGCATCGGTAAAGTGATGGTTTCACACTAAAATGGGCCCATGCGTATGCTACGCTATAATATAACCAAACAAAGTATATTTGATTCCAAGGATGCCCCGATCATCTTCCATAAATCCTCGGCGATTGCTAGCGTAACAAGTAGCAAAACTGCCTTATTAGTTGTGTTATTATACGTAAGAATTAATCGCTCTTCGCGTATAAGGACTTTTTTGGCTGTAGAGCGATGTCGCTAAAGTAGAGGACGCTGAATTAATTTATCCTTATTTTCTGCATCCGAATACAATTGAACCTCCTTCATACGCCAGCCAAACTTTTTTGTACCAATACACCTCCATACCCCAGTACTCGAGCTGTTCCGAATACAGTTGAATACAATTCGATTCAAAGAGTGCCGAGTACAATAAAACCTTCTTCATACAACAGCCAAACTTTATTTTTCCAGTACACTTCCACACCCGAGTGCTTAACTGTCCACACACATACGCAGATCTAGAAGACTACCTTACACAGTGCAAGACAGCATTTCAGTTCCTCGCCTATACTTTCCTCTCGCCCAACCCCCACCATGGCCTACCTGGCTTACCTCCCGGGACATAGACTTGCAACGCGCCCTTAAATTTGCAACGTGCCCTTGCCATCTTCGCTTAGGGCCTGATAATCGCCTGATATAAGGGCTGTTTAAATAACTGTCACACAACTACCACCACCGAAATCGATAGGCAGCAGCCGCTGCTAATATCACAGCCGCGATTTCGTGCTTAGCAGCAGAATGCTGCCCACTGAGTCAGCGCGGATGAGTACTGCGAAGTCAAAGTAACAGAAACGTCACCGGATTCGCTAGCCTGCACAGAGCGTCTTCAAGCCAGAAAAACTTCCTGAATACACTCGCAGCGCTATATGCAACTGTTCTGAGTGGTCAACAGTGTCATTATCCAGTCTACAGCTATGACTTTATAAAACATTGTTGTGCTTCGTGAAAAAAAAAAAAAACATTTCCAAGCCCCCGCGGTGGCTTAATGGTAATGGTGCTCGGCTAGCCGCTGACCGGAAAGATGCGGATTTGATCCCGGCGCCGGTGATCGCATTTAGATGGAGACGAAATGCTAGAGGCTCGTGTATAGTCTGTGCGATGTCAGTGTACGTTAAAGAACCCCAGGTGGTCGAAATTTCCGGAGCCTTCCACTACGGTGTTCATCATAGCCTGAGTCGCTTCGGGACGTTAGGCCGCATTAAACCAATGCCAACCAACCAAAAATTTTCTTTATTTCGCTCACTGTACCTGGATACTGTCAGGATGCACCTTCTCGCGCTTTTGCATTCGCCCACATAGATAACTGACGTAACTAATACTTGGACGTGGCCAGCTGTGACTGGAGTGGAGAGCACCATACGTGTATGCACAATTATTAATTGCGCTTTTGTAAAGCAAATATGATGCGCCTCATATTATGTAACGCACTCCTCCCCAGAATTCTATATGCCCTGATTAATTGAAATAATGAATAAAAACATGCATAATTAATTCACAGATGCATTTATTTACATCGTTTGTTATCAGCGAGATAACATTAGAAGCTGTTGATGCTCTTACCGAAAGTGGCTCCTCGTCCGATCTAATGAGTTCCCTTCCCTCCGGCCAATGGCAATTATCCGGTCTGGTGACGTCACTAACCCCCCCCCCCCCCCCCCCCCCCCCCCCCCGCCGAAGGGCGACTTTTATGACCGCAGGCGAATCTTTCTCTCGATGAGACTTTTAATTTTTTCGTATTAAAATAAATAAAAAATGCAACTGGTTTCCCACCAGTGTAGTACCACTGATTGCAGAATTAAACGTAAAGAGTACTTTCATTTAGTATTACACGCTCACTTCTCTGTGAATGCCGACAGTTCGACTGGTATGTAAGTACGCGCGACTTCAACATTCATCGTGAGCTGTCCTCCGAAGTGCCCAGCATACACTTTTTTGTGGATCACGACTGTATTGGGCCGTATGAGCGGTGTCGTCACAAAAGAGTTTTTCCTAGGCACGCAGCGGAAGCGGGTAAATTAATATTTAGTGCCTGTCACTTGCTTCAACTCGATTTATCCCTCAGTTAATCCCCAACTGTCACCGCCAGAGGCATCGCCTAATTTAGCATGACCACAACCCTCACCGTTAGCATCGGCAACCTGGCTTCCACCACTGTATTTAGTGGCGGCGTGAGTTATTGCAGGCTCTCTCTCCTCCTCAACGCCGGCAACGATGTCACGTCGTTTTGTCTTAAGAAAGGAGAACGACTTTGCTTTTGCGTCCCATTTCTCCGTGCACTGCGTAGAACCATGCGCGTGAACCATGCAAGTGACCAAACCAAGGTGTAATCTTTTTAACCCTAAGACAGCAATCCATCTTTTTGCACTGCTGATTCACTGACGAGAAGCGTAGCGCAACATAGCTGACAGGTACGCATCCTGATGATTCGACTATCACTAATGTTACCCCAGCTTGTAAGGGTACATACGTTGCTATTGTTTATAATGTTAGGCTAACAGCGCTAACATGAATGTGTTGCAAGCTTTTAGATCATATTGTATCTAAATGCATCAGCCAGTATTAAATTCTTCAGAGAGTACCATCACGGGTGGCGGGAGGTCTTATCACTGGTGACACAACTACCAGAATGTGTACATGATTTTTGTAAACTAATTGACGGCAAGGAACAGAGAGGTGTGATATTCTTATACTTAAAGAAAAGGTTTTTATAGGGTTAATTCCAGAGAACTTAATTAGTTAAAGCCATTTTGCGACATAATAATGCAGTAAGATCATTGGTCAGATTTTTTGCGCAGTTAGGTAAAAAGATGCCACGGGGGACAGTTCTTGGCCCCCTCTTATTTCTGACAGACATCAGTGACTTGATTAAAAGTTTCACATATAGAACTAAGGCTATTCGGAGATGATAGCATCAATTATAACGAAAGCAGATCGACTAATGACCAACTTCAGCGAAATGATTATTCATTCCAGATAGAGAGTGTACTAACCGGTAGATGTCCTTAAACCCACGCAAGACAGCTCGCTCGACAGTTACTCAGAAGCATCAGCCGCTAATACTATATTGTTACGTGACGGCCAGCCGAAGGATGAGACGCGTTGATTGATGACAGTGAGATGATTAAATGGCCTAACGCGAGCGCTCCGTTCCGCGCCACTGCTAGCCTCGTCGTCTTGGTCACAATATGTACGATCGGGGACAAAAGTAATATACTCCACGCAGCGGGAGCCGGAACAACGGAAAACTGCATTGTTACGCCATCTACAGGCGCGGAACATTGAAACGAGTCAAGAGACATGCCTGCAGATAAAGGGATCCTATTGGCTGTCTCGATCCCAGATGCCGCCTGCAGATGGTGTTACGATACAGTCTTCTGTTGCTCCGGCTCCCGCTGCGTGGAGTATACCACTTTTGTCTCCGATAGCACATACTTTGCAGGGTAGCTCACTTTCTTGCTCAACAGCATTTAAGTACGTGGGCGTTACCTCAACTTCAAATCTTAGCTGGAAAAAATTGGTGGACGCTTAAGCTTCGCCTTTAAGAGCTTCGCCTTTAAGTGGAACGCGACAGCGTGTTGCAGCACTGCCAGGGAGTCCGCGGAACGCCATCGCCCGTTCGGCGCGACGCCTTCTCTACGTACGGTGAAACGGACGCGCGGAGCGCAGAGCCCGAGGGGGAGGGAGCGCGCGTCAGCAGCAGCGCGCAGGAGACGGAGCGCCGTCTAGCCTGCCTCTGAGCGGTGGCAGGACAAGCCCCCCAGCAGGGCTCAACTCTAGTCGGGCGCAGCCTTCGGCAGCGCTCCCGCGCTAGCCTCGCAGCCGGGCCCAACTCTACTCGGGCACCGGCGGCGTACTGCCGTCGCGTGCTATCTGATGAGGCAGTGGGATACACTGCGAGGAGGAGGAGGAGTAGGAGCAGTGCGAGGAGGAGGATTTTTCGCTCACGGCCAACGCCGCCGACGCCGACACCGGCTTTTCTCCTACACGAGCTTCTTAACGCTGTCGCGTTATAAGATATAAATAACATTGACGGTAAAGGCAACCGAAGATTAGGCTACATGAGACGCATGTTAATAGCAGGCTTCCACGACACGAAACAGCATACAAGGTTCTTCTTCGCTGTATTGTACGCTATTCCCCCATACTAGAGTACGAATGTTGTGTGTGTGTGTGTGTGTGTGTGTGTGTGTGTGTGTGTGTGTGTGTGTGTGTGTGTGTGTGTGTGTGTGTGTGTGTGTGTGTGTGTGTGTGTGTGTGTGTGTGTGTGTGTGAGAGAGAGAGAGAGAGAGAGAGAGAGAGAGAGAGACAGAATATACTTCCTTGTTCTCCCAAACCGTGCAATATAAGCAGACTAACACAGAAACTGTAATGTATCGAAATGATATTTAAATCGACTGCATCGTATCCGTACAGCTTTTCTGGAAGGATCCCTGATTTAATGTCGTTACTTCGCTGTATATCGTTTCGCCAGGACGGTGCTTAAGTACACTTATATATGCCGTGAAAAATTAAGACGCGCATCGCGAATAGTACGAAGCGCAAAGAAGGTCGAAAAGACTACAGAGTGTTGAACACCGTCAACGATGGGGTCTGCACCGCACGCTCATTTCACATCTTATCGCTCACCTTGCCTCAGGACATCTTGCATACCTTTACAAGCACCACTTCGTCTAGGGCCTCCTTACTTTCGCTTTGTTTTGTTTCGAATGCACCATTTCTTAATTTTCTTCTCTTCTTTTTCGCACACGAGACGAAGTTGTTACCGGTGGAGAGTACTGCGGCAAGATTTACTCTTTCCCATCCCGCCAAAAAAGCACACACTCGCAGACTGACAAAAAAAAACTGATAAAATTCGCCGGGCTAAGCAACGCCCACTAGCGCTTCGTGATTTAACGACGGCAGCACAACTATTTACATTTTCAGCGGGCCGCCGAGTAGCGTAAATAACCGAGGCGTTAAAGCGCGGGAATTTGTCTGCCTGGCGACACAGGCCTCGGAAAAAGCGCGCGGAAAAAAACGCTCCTCGCGTTGATCCGCCACTTAGCGCCGCGGATGGTCGGCGCACCCTTTGATCATTAGCGTTTCCGACGCGCTGCTAATGCCTCGAGGTGGAGCTTCCATCGCTAGGGCAGCCCAAGCGCTTACACGCTCTGTGATCACCGTCGCAATCATCGTTGTAGACTACACTTGCTCCACCTACAAGGGGGGGACTGGAAACGACGCGATGACGTTCATTTTATTTTTACGTATTACTGCTAAAGTTTCGCAAGAAAGCGCTCGTTGTTCGCTAACGATAAAAGATGCAAGCGCCTTCGTTTCAGGTGGTAATCCTAACGTGCCGTATTAGGTTCGTCAAGGTGGGATGTCTATAGTGTGGACCAGTGTAGCATGGGTTTGTTATCTCGCGACTGTCGGGGGATGGGCCGTTAGCGGTCGTCGGCGAACCACCGTGTTCAGTAGCGATCGAATTCACTTAGCAGATTAGTATGTGCCGTGACTGCGCGCATTTAGGAGTCGGGAGAGGCGACTAAGTGAAGATCGTATTGATAGACGCTCCACCTGTTGTTCGGACTCGCGTGACATAGAACCCGTTTATGAAGCTTTCGTGCCTGGACCGCATCTGCAGTATGGTTATGCGACGACAGTCACAGCAGGACCCTGCACCAAACAAGAGAACACATTGTTGTAAATTTAAACATTTACGGATAATCCGCGATCCCTGTTTTATTTTATGCCGCATGACGAGGTGCAGAATTATACTATTCCGAGCAATCTTCAACTTTTACGTACACGGTATTCCAGTATCATCGTGTCGCTGAAGCCACTGCAGGTATGAAGCATTATACTACTCCATGGATACTGCCGCACCTGGCAACTACGTCCCAGACGACTTCTCAGAAACAACAGCTAACACCAGCAATATTCCTTGCCCGAAACACGAGTCGCCTTGCTAGCACGAAGAATAAGGCCTAAACTTTGAGAAGCGACATTACTCGGTGCGTTTCCATTTGGTTTTTTTCCTTCATACGGTAAAGTAATAAGGAGAGAGTCACGGATGGCTATACTATACTTCCAGAGTATGCAAGAAGCGTATTCCTTGGCAAGCTCTTATCTCCAGCACAACCTTGCAAGTCTGTTAGAAGCCGGTGAGGAGTTTGTTTACACTCGTACTAACTGATCACAGCCTTCCGTGCGTCTCGGTTATGAAGCGTCCACCGCATCAAACGCATTTGCACACCAAACGGAACCCTAAAACAATCTCACTAACTCGCATCCGAGAAACCAGAGACGATCAGGCTTGTTTCGTGTTCCTTGTACGCAGTGTCTTGCATTTCCCATTTGGACCAACGGCTGCAACATGCTCGCCAGGAAATAAAGGCGTTAGGCCCGCGTTATCTAGCACGGCCAATGGCAGGTATATCCAGAACAGCGCCACAAACGAGAGCAGGTGTACGAGTTCTTTTTTTTCTGATCTCTATATGCATCCTCACGTATACATGGGCCATCTGGTGCCGTGTGCCATAAACAAAAGGCGTATAAGAGCTAGAGAATGTGGCGTGGACGCAGAAGTGCACTGCCGAACCGTATACCGGAACGGCCGGGAGGTCGGGACAGGGGAGAGATAACTGCCGGGAAAGACGCGAGAGAGAAAGACCACAGGATCGCGGCCAGCGCATGCGGCAATTGCTGCGGAGCAAATGACATCCTCCCCGGCATATCTCCACGGCGATTTGAGCGAGAAAAAAAAAAACAATACCGTGAGTGGGCGGGCCACAGAATGACAAAGAATGTACTTACACCGGCGCGCACTGCGAAATAAAATGCGTATAAGAACCAGGGTGATGAGAAGGGACGAAGGGGGGGGGGGGGGGGGGGGGGGGGGGGAGTTCTTCTAGGGAAAGGAAAAGAACATGAAGAAGCACCCTGGTGGATGAAGAGAAAGAGAGGAGGCAGGCAGTCTCGCGTTTCTTTGCCCGCCAGGACCTTGTCTGCGCGTGCTTATCTCCACCCGGAGCCCACGGCGTCTGAATTGCATTTGACCAGAGGATGGCTCATTTCCTCTTGATTACTTCTTCTCCCATGGCAGCGCCAAGAAATGGGACACGGGAGAGGACTCCCCGCGTCTCCCCATTTCGCTTCTTTTCTTCGTATCATCCGATGTTTCAGTGGGCTTACTGCTTTCATACTTTCCTTTAGTTAATTTCGTGCTACGCGCTGCGGGGTGGCTGCGTCTGAGCGCGTTCCTGCGACTCGTGACGAGGGCAGTTCTACAGCAGAAGCAGCAGCAGCAGCAGTCGTCATTCCTGCTGCTCCGGGGGAAAGATAAAGCGGACTGACATCCCAAGCAATTGATAATTTTCGTGCCCCCCTCTTTTTTTTTCCGTCTTCCTGGCCGTTCAGCCAACCTATCCAAACTCCATCAACCCGCCCGCTGCTGTACGGCCAGAGCTGCACATTACACGTGAGGGGGAGCGAGAGAGGGAGGGATACATGGTTCTTGGAAAACATGAAACGCAAAGAAGAAAAAATACGTGGCACACAGAGACGCAATGAGCTGCCTTGGACAAGGTAGTAGTGTGCTGAGTGCTTGGGGTCCTAAATGGTCGCACACATATGCAAACGCACGCACGCACACAAGCACGCAGTACGTATACATACAACCCAAGACGTGAGCGTTCGCGAGGTCATATACAACTTGGGTCCCTTTCGTTCCCTGCCAACTCTCCTACCGCAGAAACTGCAGCGAAGGTGTTATCTTTTGTTAGTTCTGTTTCTACAGCAGCTCGGACAGAAGCCGTTGTGAGCACGAACGCTTTCTGTAGCTGCGTCAAGGTTATGGACACTGATTATGCAGACCGTAGACAGGACGAACGCAGGGGGAAAATGCTATTATGGGGCTTGCGCAAGAGCTAAATAAATGTTTCTGAGATACCAAAAGACAAGAAACTAGGAAAACAAATTTTGACAGAAACAAAGCAGCGCGTACTGGTAGACACTGTCATTTTCCAACACGAAGCTGCAGGGTGAGTGGTAATAAAGTGTGTGGGCTTGCCGGCACGTTCAGAAAGCGAGAATGTATGTGGGCATTAGGACTAAACATTGGCCTGTCGCTTGTCTGGCTTAATTAATTTCACTCTCCGCTCTGAAAAACGCCACAGCAGCTGTACGTATGGTTCGCGCCGAACGGGTGACAGCTAAGTGACGTTGTATACGTGACAGTTAACACCATTCAGAAGAGAGAAAGAAAAAGACAGGGGGTATGTGGCACCGTTTCAAATTTTGGCAGGTCATCCCATGCTTGCCACATGCAACTGGTCATTTAAATAGTCACCGCCTGGTTATGGCCAATCCCCCTTGTGGGTATGTGCCATTGTGTGAGGTCAACAACAACAACAACAACAACAACAACAACAACAACAACAACAACAACAACAACAACAACAACAACAACAACAACAACAACAACAACAACAACAACGACGACGACGACGACGACGACGACGACGACGACGACGACGACGACGACGACGACAACAACAACAACAACAACAACAACAACAACAACACCGTTTCAATGTATGCTCTGCTTGGTAGAAGAACAGGATAAACAGTGCAAAGGCTGAATGAAGCCTGCAGCGTTCATTAACCGCCATTGTAAGTCGCGGATAAACAGCGCACTAATTTTGATGAGTATAGGAGTAATGCTGACATTTGAGCTGTAGTCGGTACAGCGTTTGCGGTGTCTGTTAATTCTTTCTACGTCCGTCGTCTGTTTGCGCAGCCTTCCAAGAAGTTGTTGAGTACAGGTGCGGACATAAGTAAACGGATTCTGTTCTGAGTGCATTCACGCCTTCCATCGTCATTATCATCATCAACATGACTACATCTACTGCAGAAAAAAGGCCCCTTCCATACCTCTCCAATTACTCCTGTCCTGTGCCAGCTGTAGCCGCCTTATCCCCGTAAAGTTCTTAATCTCATCCACCCACCTGACATTCTGCTGCCCTGTGCTACGCTTGCCTTCTCTTGAAATCCACTCTGTTGCCCATAACGACCACCGGTTTTCTTGCCTTCGCATTACATGCCCTGCCCAAGACCATTTCTTCGTCTTGATTTCGACTGGGATGCCATTAACCCGCGTTTGTTCTCTAGCCCACTCTGCCTTCTTCCTGTACCTTAACATCGCACCGATCACTTTCCTTTCCATAGCTAGGTGTGTTGTCCTCAATCAAACAACATCGTTAGTTCCTAAGAAACCGCGCTAGTGACCACCACCAGTATGCACATACCTTGAAAATAATTTCAATTACATAAAGCTTGAAATGAGTTAGAAGGCAACAGTGTGCCCCGTTTACTTTTGCACGCACGTAGACGTGAAAGGAGCGTAGCAAAATTCCCTTTGCGCGCCAAATGCACATCGTTTTCTTGATCGTCAATGTGGCTTAAAAATGGTACTGTAGCTAGGTTATCTGCACCCGCGCTCTTGAAATTAGTCTTAAGAATCAACTCGTCGCCTATATTCTATCAATATGGCAATAACTACGCCAAAAGACAAACATGCATGTGAATTGTTGCAGAAGGAGACAAGGTATCGTATTTTCCTGGTACAGTCCGCTGGCTACATGTGCTTAAATGGTCGCAGCGGTGGCTCAGTGAATTATGGCGTTCGGCTGCCGACTCGAAAGACGTGTGTTCGATCCCGACCGCGGCGGTCGAATTTCGATGGAGGCGAAGCTCTAGAGGCCCGGGTACTGAGCGATGTCAGTGCACGTTAAAGAATCCCACGTGGTCGAAATTATCCTGAGCCCTCCACTACGGCGTCCCTCACAGCTTGAGTCGCTTTGAGACGTTAAACACCCATAAACCAAACCTATAAACGAAACGTGCTTAAATATCAAAAATTCACACCGCGTGGACTATTTACAGATGCGGACTGTGCATGCATTAGTTTTGTTTTCAAAATCGCGCACTATAACACGTCACGCCCGACGCAATTCTCATCATTCTATAGGTCTATTTTACTGTCGCACTTGCGCCGTGCTTATGCTGTCATCTCGCGTATTACTCTTTGAACGCGTCATTTCTGGCACCAGCTGTCATCGTGTTTTCGAAGAATATCGTGCGTCTTAAACCCTGTACGATGATAATAAAACATTTCGCTGGTTATTGGCGCGCGGCTAACACGCTTAGCGCAGGCATGTAATTTTGTTCATATCACAAGTGACAGCTCACTGTGCTGCTGGTGATCGTGTCCTGAAGGCAGGAAGGAAAATAACAAAGCTAGTGCTACAGACGTCTGCTCTCGATGAAAAATAATACAACTGAGAAGGCAGCGAAATTGTTTATCAGTTTAGAAATTAAGTCTGAGTACAGACCTTTCTTGCTGCAACCGCCAGGATGACACTGTTCGTAAGATTGAAACAGGACGGGGTAACTATTTAGCGGATATGTGAAATGACAATGAGTGACACGACAAAGGTAAAGAAAAACGAGGGATTTGTAATGACATACGTGTTAGAAGTGAACAGTCACCGAAATCGGGAAAAGCATGGGGGAATGTTTCTGTGCGTTTTTTTTTGTATGTGGAGTTGATCGATAAGAAATTAGCAGTGTGGTAATTTTGTGGCTGCAAGATGACTGATAATTGGGCACACATCGTCGCGCCTGTCCAGTGCTCTCTCTGCCAGCTCGCCCCTCCTAGTCGGGCGCCGCGAAAGGAGCACGTGACACCCGCACCGCTGTGTGACGTGGCGTGGTTTCGCGATCTTTCCGGCCGCGCGGTTTCGCCTTTGACACTGTGAGGGACGGCCCAGAATTCTTTGCGCTGCTGCGGCGACGGGAATGACATTTTCGAAGATCTAAAAAACTGTTACGAACATTGCTTACGGTGGGATACAAGCCTATGAAAAAAATAAGGAGTGTGACGGTAATAGATAAAAAGTTAACTATTCAATATTAGTTAACTAGTCTGTCAGCTAGCACGCCTTAGCTTTATTCTGATGCACTGCACCACCGACAGTGTTATACCGAAAAAATCGCTCTTCTAACTCAAAAAATCCTTTTTTTAATTGCTGACAGTCTTACCTGGGACCCTGTAAGTGTCCGACATGTAAAAGGAATATTTTGAAACATCTTGCCAAAATCACTTTCTTCCTCTGTGTTTCCTTTGAGTGCGTTCGGCAGTATTTTAACCTCCTTAAAATTGGCCACAAGGTACATTTCTGAGACCTGTAAGGTTTTGCCGACCTTACGGATCACCTGCAAAACGGAAGGTGCAATTTCTAGGCAGGATATAAAAATCGAAGTTCTTGAGCTGCCATAGGAGTCCTCTCATCTTCGTCCGCGTTTATGGATGATGTGCGCTCCATAATCTCCTGTGCTATCCTCAAGAGGCAACACTAGTCTCTCATGACTTTCGCAGCCTCTGCTCTGCAAGCCCATTTTGCTGTTGACAAAGACTTGAACGCCTTATGTACAGCGCCATACGACTAACATATCCGCTCGAAAGCTGCGTGACGCATAATTGTGCTAGACTACAGTATATGTACGTATATGAAGTTGTATGCAATCTGCAAAGCGCCAAAAAAATAAGCGGACCCTGTTTTCTGCTCGAGATAAACAAGCATCATCAAGAATTAGGTTTAATCAGTGCGCATAGGAGCAAACTCGGAGGAGCTTGTTGTTAAGCGGCATTTAGCTTGGACTCCAGAAACTTGACCAGACGTGGTGTCCGCACCGTGGAAGCAAACAGAGCTTACTGACGCTCACGGAACGTCAAGACCACTGTAAGGAAACGCTCCACTGCAGCTGCAGCAAAATATTTAGCTGCTGTCAATAGCGAATCCAGGGCAACGAAAACCTTTCCTGGTCTGCTCTTTTCTTCACAACAGTGCCGAAGGACAACAGAACAGCTGCTCGTTGTGACCGCCTTCACTCGCTTTGTCGCATATCAGACGTCTCCCGTTCAAGGCGGACGACAGTGGAGATTATCGCAGCGTAGAGCGACGCGATAAGGTCGTTCTGTACTCGAGATGCTAACGTGTGTAGCATTTTTAGGGCCAGAATTCCAGTGATTTTGCAGAACTGGACACTTCTTCAGATGGTTCAGAGTGTTAACGACCTCCTAGAAGAGGCCTTTGCTTGCGCTCCGATCGCCTTCGTCGGAGCCCCTAAACAGCCGTCCTTTGCAAGCAAAACCGCGTCTACAATGCGCCGCAGTACTTCCCTATTTCGTTGACGTTTTTCTTCTTCCAAAGTAGCATGCCTGCGATATTCTTCATAAAGGACTTCGGCAATCAGCTTACATGTTCTGGATGCGTTCCCCCACTGAGGACGCAGTACTGTCTAGATACGGAAGTTGAGACATTTCTTGAACTTCTCTAGTGCCCTCTTCCATGTTCTGCAACCTGTAGATACAAAGGCTAAATCAGAAGCTCTAATTCTAGCTCTAAAGCCCTAATATATCTGGCATGCATTTATGATTCGTTGGTAGGCAATGATCGTGACGGGTTGTCATCATAAGCCCCGCTCATTGCTCTTGCTGGAGAGCTGTGGGACTCTTCGGCGCCTTAATTCATGACGAGTTTCATCAGGAACATTCATCCTTCCGAGAGCATGCCTGCTGTCCTGCGGAGTTGCCCTTGGCAACTATGTGTGGGACATCAGCTAGACGGCCTGTAGCATGAAAATACAGTCAGAGCGGTCTATTACAGAGATGGCGGATGTGATCTAGACAGCGTCGAGTGCACAATCCATGCGACACTGGACACTGCAAAATTATCCTCAACGCGACATTCTCGCCAGTGCGCGTCGTGCAGCGCTCCTCACTTCGCACATAATTCTGCTAAAGCAAATTTTTCTAGTACACGCCCTACGCACATGTCACTGCTCTGCGTATGTGCATGTTCCACTTAAGCGGAGTTCTTATAACGCAACACTTATGTCGGTCCGTAACTTTCCGTTCCGAAGAACTTCAGCTAGCATTCAAGCCCATATCGAAGGTTACAAGCCACGTTCGCTGACTCATAATAAGCACGAACACCCCCAAAAGGCGAATTGCGGCGCACAACTGATTAATAATGAAAAGAATACGAAGGCGCAGGTCCAGGATTGTGCTGAGTGCGGGGAGTGAGATTTGGGTCGGCTGCGACATGCGACAGCTCTCCCAGATTAGAGCGTTAGACACGAAAAATTTAATGGTTACTGGGGGAAGTAAGAAGATCCGGACACCACCACTGCGTGAGTCAGCGCCTGAAACCGCTGAATTTGGAGGACACTTAAGCTTCGTCTTTGAGTGAGACGCGACAGCGTGTCGCAGCGTTGCCAAGAGTACACGGAACGCCAACGTCCGTTCGGCGCGACGCGTAGCCAGTTGGACAATTTAAGGAAAGGACGCGTCTCACACATCTCGGCGGACACCCGAACCGGGCCGTAAGGGAAGGAAAATGAAATGAACAATTGCTTTTAAGGAAAGGAAATGACGCCTGTCTCACAATTCTCGCTGGACACCCGTACCGCGCCGTAAGGGAAGGAAAAGAGGCGGAAGAGTGCGAGGAGGATGATGGCCAACGCCGCCGACTCCGACACCGGCTTTTCTGCGACACGAGCTCTTTAACGCTGTCGCGCTAATATAATGGTTACTATAGGGAGGTAAGAAGATCCGGACACCACCACTGCATGAGTCAGCGCCTGAAACCGTTACACTCAAGGCACTGAATTCGAATCCTACTATGACTGACCTGGTAATGGGTGAATCGTGCTCGCTAGGGCAAGAATTTGTCCATAAGTTGCGAGTGAAACAAAGAAGCAGTGCATTTACCCTAAACCGGCCAAAATACTGCCAGTCACTTTTCGGATTTGGCCACATTAAGGACTTGCGCAAGTTAGCTTGCCTTACGTTCTCGTCGCCATGGAAGTAAACTTCTGCAAACGGTGCAAAACTTTAATTTAACTTCTTCGTGAGGCCAGGAAGAGTTCGAAACTTCTCAGCATAGAACAAGGATTTACTTCAAGGCTGAACGGACGTTCTGTAAGGACAGTGCCAGTTCTTCAGCAGCTAACACGTAAAGGCGGAAGTAAAAGCACTGCAGTAATTGGCAGGTCAGTTGTGCAGAGTGAATAGAAAAACTATTGATCATTACAAAGAGGCTTCAGTCAAAAATAACAGAAATGTCTGTATTGAATAGAACTGCAGAATGCATATTTTAAATGCACCGGAGCTGAATAAATTTAGGGCAGCACTTAAGTCACCTTACGTGCATCATGGCGAAAGCCTCTGTCGTCCTGTTGAGCTCTCTCACGCTTCGCCTCACGCTTCTCGAATCAGTTTCAGTTTGAAGTTACGACATGCTACACCTTCGTTATATCCGGTTCCAAATTACGACATTCTACATCTTCGTTATATCCGATGTGTTCGCTCTATCCGGTTTCAAGTTACGACATATGCTTTAAAAACTACCCTCGTTTCATCTGACTAGGTGGCCGAGTGGTCAGGCAATAAAGAAAAAAACTAGGTGGCCGGGTGGTTTAGGCGATGAACTGCTAATCCATTGGGCTCTGTCCGCGTGGGTTCGAATCCCATCCTCGTCGAGATTTCATTTTATTTGATTGACAGGTGGAGCGGACACTACTTGTACACGTTTCCTGCGGACAGGTCTTGCGCACACTGATGAGGCAAGAAAGGATTTCGCCTTAATACAATACAATCCCGAAAGTGGCCATGCAGTTTAATCACGGGAAGCTCATAACTGCACAGAAAAAAAAGTCAAGCTTTCTGCAATCACGTGCACAGAAACACTGCAACAGCTTACTGTGCTTATATCTCTATATTTACGGAGTTGTGGTAGAGAACAAACGCCAGTTATTTCACATTTTTTCTTGTATTATGCATGCAGTGGTTTAATAATATATGAATGAAAGCTTTATTTCGAAGAAATTCGAAAGCGACTATACACGTGCGATTTTAAAGGAAGGTTGGTTTTTGCAAGGACGAGCACCCCACCCCACAAGGAATCTAAAACCACATGAGAGTGCCAGTTGATTTAATACCCAACGTCCCCTCATTTAAAAACACTGCCTTAAAAATACATGCTCCACAAAATACACGCACTTCTCTCTTCCTTTTTTCTTTCACTCCCTCCTTTATCCCTTCCCTTACGGCGCGGTTCCGGTGTCCGCCGATATACGAGCCAGATACTGCGCCATTTCCTTTCCCAAAAAACCAATGATTATTATTATTATTATTATTCACAAAATACATCTTCCTTAAAGCTTGCGCCCCGCCGCGGTGGTTCAGTGGTTAGGGCGCTCGACTACTGATCCGGAGTTCCCGGGTTCGAACCCGACCGCTGCAGCTGCGTTTTTATGGAGGAAAAACGCTAAGGCGCCCGTGTGCTGTGCGATGTCAGTGCACGCTAAAGATCCCTATTATAGGTGGTCGAAATTACTCCGGAGGCCTCCACTGCGGCATTTCTTTCTTCTCTTAGTCCCGACTTTATCCTTTCCCTTACGGCGTGGTTCAGGTGTCCTCCGATATGCGAGACAGATACTGCGCCATTTCCTTTCTTTAAAAACCAATTGTCATTTTCAGTGCGCTCATAAAGAGGTTCTACTTGGCCGAGAGAGATCGGCGCCGCATAGGGCTACGGATGAGATGCAATTTTTTGTCGACTGTACAGAACATTTGGATGCAAACACTACAGATTACCGTATTTACTCCGGAGTACCCGGGTTCGAACCCGACCGCGGCGCCAGCGTTTCGATGAAGGCGATACGCAAAGGCGCCCGTGTGCTATGCATTGTCAGTGCACGTTAAAGATCCCCAGGTGGCCGCATTTATTCCGGAGTCCTCCACTACGGCACCTCTTTTTGTAGCGGGAGCTACACTAGGCTAATAATAATAATAATAATAATAATAATAATAATTGGTTTTTGAGGAAAGGAAATGGCTCACTATCTGTCTCACATATCGGCTGACACCTGAACCGCGCTAGGGTGAACCCACTCTAGCCCGCCGCGGTGGCTCAGTGGTTAGGGCGCTCGACTACTGATCCGGAGTTCCCGGGTTCGAACCCGACCGCGGCGGCTGCGTTTTTATGGAGGAAAAACATTAAGGCGCCCGTGTGCTGTGCAATGTCAGTGCACGTTAAAGATCCCCAGGTGGTCGAAATTATTCCGGAGCCCTCCAGTACGGCACCTATTCCTTTCTTCTTTCACTCCCTCCTTTATCCCTTCCCTTACGGCGCGGTTCAGGTGTCCAAAGATATATGAGACAGATACTGCGCCATTTCCTTTCCCCCAAAAACCAATTATTAATTAACCCACTCTAGCCACCTTAACCGCGCCGTAAGAGAAGGGATAAAGGAGCGAAAGATGAGCCGTAGTGGAGGGCTCCGGAATAATTTCGACCACCTTCGGATTTTTAACGTGCACTGACATCGCACAGCGCACGGGCGCCTTACCGTTTCGCTTCCATCGAAACGCATCCGCCGCGGTCGGGTTCGAACCTGGGTACTCCGTATACTGGACCGCAAGGATTGACCTTGTGTATCTCAGAGAAAGCAACCAGTCTAAATACTGTGTAGGCAGCATTGAGACAACTGCTAGTTACTTTACCGATCATCGGGCAGTGTTTATCTCTGTGAAAACAATTGAATAAACAATGTGTCTCGCCGAATACTTCAATGCTTAACATTTTAGTCACAACAAACTCGACAACATGCGTAACCAGCGGGGAATTACAGCTCTTCCTACTACGTATATCCTGGCATAGCTGAGCGAAGCCAATGCCATTTTTTTCTTCTTTCACTCTCTCCTTTATACCTTCCCTTACGGCGCGGTTCAGGTGTCCGCCGGCCGAGATGTGACAGATACTGAGCCGTTTCCCACCCCCTAAAATCAATTTTTTTTATTTACTCGACTCTAACGTGCCCTCGATTGTAAGACGCACCCGTTTTTTAAGGTCAGGACAAAGAAAAGTGCAATGACATCGATTGTAACGCACACCAGATTTTTATGCTTCGACAAGGAAATACGCACGTGGGGATGTCCGATTGCCGCTTGCTTCTGTACACAAGCTCATATTTTAAAGCGAAAGCTTTACTGGCCGCGAACTTGCGATTTCGCCGTGGCGGTGCTCCGGGGAGGCACATAACGTCACAACGCGCGCGCCTCGCTACGGATATTGAAGCAAAAAGCAGCCTCACTGGGCTCTTTAACACCGGGCTTCGCGTGAGCCACACTACAGATTTTCCACAGCTGGGCATGCGCGAAACCGAGTGACGTCACGCGGAGCGCAGGTGGTCGCTGCTGCCGCAGCCGTCGTAGCCACCGCGCGCTGCCACCGTCGTCTGACCTTTCGCCACGGAAGGAGGAAAAGATCCAGGAGTGGTAGCGTGGGAGTTGGTTCAAAAGCAGCGAAGATATGAAAAGTGCAAGGCTAGACAAGCGGCTGAAACGCCAGAATCACGAGAGGCCCGCCTTGCTAAACGTTTTTCGCTTCGAGATAAACGTTTTTCGCTTCCAGGCTTAACACTTTTTAGTTAAGCCTCAGCCCAACTTTTTTTCTCTCTCTCGCTCCATAGTCACTAATGCGCATGCGCCATTAGTAGCACCGAGCCACAGGTGTGTTCCGCCGCTGCGCAGCGCCTTTCCTGAAAATCCAACTTTAAATTTTCAGTTTTCTTTCTTTCCCTCCCTCCTTTATATCTTACTTTATGGCGCGGTTCGGGTGTCCACCGAGATGTGTGAGACGGTTACTGTGCCATTTCCTTTCCTCAGAAACCAAACAGAACAAGTGAGCCAACGGCGTTCATAGAGTTAATTGGCGTTGACAACTTTGCAAAGGCCGTTCATTTTCACGAAAGGAAAGGCGCACAACAGACTCCATGGGCCAGTGGAGACCTCAATCTCGCTTTCATGTACGCGGCGTTGGTGCCCAACTGCAAAATGTTCCTCACACTGGATAGGCAGCGCGCCCTCCCTGCCACCCTGGAAGGTGGCATGCAGTAGGCGGCTGCGTTTTTATGGAGGAAAGACGCTAAGGCGCCCGTGTGCTGTGCGACGTCAGTGCACGTTAAAGATTCCCAGGTGGTCGAAATTATTCCGGAGCCCTCCACTACGGCACCTCTCTTCCTTTCACTCCCTCCTTTACCCTTCCCTTACGGCGCGGTTCAGGTGTCCAACGATATATGAGACAGATACTGCGCCATTTCCTTTCCCCCCAAAACCAATTATTATTATTAAGTTAATGGTTGATCGCGAGAGATTGATCACCAAATGAACGCTGCGGCCTAGCTATTGCTGCAGTGCCGCATGTCAGCCACAATGCTGTCAGCGCTAATGCATTCAGGCCACATCTCTCTCACCACCGCCACATGTGTCAAAGCACGAATGAGGCGTCCGCATATCCAAGGAGCCAGTTATGCGCCCTACATTTCCTCAAAGCCATCGCCGCCTAGAAGATTGTCTGCGCCAACGCCAATGAACACAGTGAACGCCGACATCTTTCGCTTTGTATATCCTGGATTAGCTGAGCTAATCCACATTCATTTTTGTTAGCTCGTTCTTTCGCGTTTTCGTCAGTGTACACAGTGCAGACCTCGGCAGCACGTCAAGATGCTGTGCTCTTATATCATGGCGCGTTTCTCTTTGAAGGGAACTCCGGCTGCGGTGGTGCGCTTGGTGAACTAGGCAGAATGCCAACTCTCTTCCGCTCTGAACGGGAGCGTCGACAGCGGATACGCGTTCGGCGCTGCTAGTGTGCGCATAGAAACCCCCGCACGCAAGGTCGCCCTTTTTTTTAACCCGGCGTCGCAGTGAACTCGACGCGTCTTCACAACCTGCGTTTCCATGTTGGCTCAAGCGCAGGTCTGCGCCTTACTGAAGTAACTCTTCAGATGATCCGAGGCCTCCTGGTATCCATGACTACGGTGGGCGATATCGTTAACATCCGACTCCCAACATGGAGGAAGGAAAGCTCAGAAGCCCTCGGCATCCGAACTGCAAGCCAAAAAGTGCGCCGGAAGTGACGTGCTTTCGCAAGGGCTACTGGGAGTCTTTGGCCGATGGCGCAGCCAATAGCAACGTCGGATGCAGCGAAATCTGCTGCGCATGCGCGCTGAGACGGCGGCCAAGTCGGAGTTGGGGAGGGGTGCTTTACGTCCGGAATAAAAAAAAAATGTGATGCAACGGCCTTCCCTGAATTCACTCCTTCCTCCATGATGTCCAGTAAGCAAAAAGCCGCCGTTTTTGTGATGTCGATGAAACTAGAACGCTGCCAGCGCATTCTCATTTTCGTACCAGATTGTAACGCACATATCATTTTATGATTGTTGCCGGAGACAAGATGCATGTTAGAATTAAGTAAATATGGTATCTTCCATTTTATGAACTCTATTGCAAACACCTGCGTTGAGAACAGGCGCGAGCCAGAGGCGTTGTGCCTCGTGCTTGCTAGCACGTCAGTGCTCTGGGCTCCACGCTAAGCGTTACTGCAGCTCTTCATGAAGCTCGATAGAAGAGGCCATAACAGATATGGAGAAAGCCTTCATCTTGTTCAAAGTTGCCTGCCAGTAAGGCTATGAAAGTTGTTGAACAAACAAGTTGGCATGACGTATTTACAGCTGGAGCACTGGCCAGCCTGCAACAAGAACCATGAAAAATGATACATAACGCATGGTGAACCGGAGAAAGCATCTTTTGTGGCAGGGGCAAGATCCATCTATCCCTTACAAAGTAAAAAAAGCTACGTTAGATTTCTCCACACTGCAAAACAGCTCACTTTTTCATTTACTTCAGTGTTGTGAATTGTAACAAAAGAGGTCCCTTTTGCATTTTACATCCACTTGGCTCAGATTCCTATTTTGATGACATACCTTTAAATCCATTAATACTAGCACCACAAGCTTTAAATTTTTACTGCGTGGTTATGCGACCTTAGCTGTCATAGAAATACAGAGCAAATCTGCGACCAAAATAAAAATCCAGGGCCGAAAGGGTTTACAGCAGATCACTTTTCTTTGTCACTGAGGAAGTGTGTGCGACAGCCAGTTCAAATATTAGTTGAATCCGGCTAAATAGCCCATGCTCGTGCAGAAGAGCCTGAATAATGTCTCCTACAAAATAAAAAATCTTCCAGCACTGTGTCAGCAGTGGAAATGATATGACGGGAATAAGAAGCAGGCATTCAAAAAGGTGCAGATAATGAAATGCAACTTTTGAAGCAAGGTTCCAGGTTCATATGCCGATGGACATTTGAAGCAAAAAAAGGCTACAGAGTGTACAGCACAAAACTTAGAACCTTGCTTCAAAAGTTGTATTCCATTTCCTGCACCATGATCTAGCAATTGGGATGGAACAGTCAGCACACCCAAAAAGTGTTTCGGGCCCCTGACGGATAACGTTTGGCAACGAGATCAGCATGGGCGGCGTGCAAATGCTTTACTAGAAGCATGCACCGTAGTCCACCATGTTTTATTTATTGAAATCCATTTTCTGAAAACAAACATGTTGCACTGGCACGGGAATAAACAAAACAAGGCTCAGATGCAATACTGCTACAACGCAGAGTGAACATAGCACAAGAACCTCAGACCTGCAGATGCCAGGGAAAAAAAAAAGCGAACAATGGAACAGTCACGACCAAGCTGACATCAGGTGAGGTTTCTTTTAATGCACAGGTAAACCTGTGAAACAGACAACAAAAAGGGAAAGCAGATGATGAAGGACCGCATGATACACTCAGGCATGTAAGAAAGCAATCCTTCAATCCTTCACACTCCCCTGTAGCCTCAACATACAAAAGCAAGTGCTCTAAATCATTCACTGTGCAGCTAAAAAATCTTGTATGCCGGAACTCTCGCTGGAACCCTCGACAGAAAGAAGCTGTATGCGTGTGTTTGCCAAATGCTGCTGACAGACTGTGAGAACTGCTCTGACCACTTGGCAGCATTCCGAGGGTTACAGTCATTAAAGCACATATCAAACGTACTCACACCCGCCTCTATGCACTGCACAAGTATCAAGCACTCGGTGCATTGTAAAAATGCACTCCTGCTGTGGGCCACCACAAAAGTATGAAAATCACGCGCTCTATCCAGGCCACTTTTACACAAAGCACCATCACCACACAAGCCTTTTCTGGAGAATGGCACAAACTCCACAATTTTGCCTTGATGATGCCGAGTCAACTAGCTTACAGTTTAAGCAATATTCGGCAGAACCGAAAAATTCGGAGCATCATGTATGTCAGCATCACTCACCACATACTTCAATTTAGTTCCCACCTACTTTATTCGGATAGACAGGTGGTATGAACATACTTTGAATATGCTACCTAGGCACAAGCCATCCATTCAATACAAATAATAAGGAGGGAAGAAAGAGTACAGAAATTTACAGAGAGACAACATTAAACAGGCCACTATGTCATCTCCACAGTCTACATCTTTAGCCACCACCTCTCTGTGTTATCAACCAAACAAACTCATGCCAGCACATATTAGAGCAATGACTAGATGCCAGCCCTCCTTTCAATGCAAATACAAAAGGCACCCGCCCCCCCAGAAAAACAAACATTGCAAAATATGTTGGGAAGAGCGGGAACTTAGATGCAATGTGCAACCGCACTAAACAGGTACTAAGCCTCTTCCTCTGTAACTGTGTTACACTTCCTAGACAGGTTAATGAAGCCCCAGCCCTATACATAAACATGACACTCTGAGTGTCACAATAAGAAATTCTACAATAATGCACTTAACAAGTCCTCATTTTTGGCACAAGAAAAAAAAATGCAATTTTAGCAGCGGAGTGCTGTTGTCCTCCAATGAAGTGCAAACTTGCATGCCGCAAGCATGGGCGAAAAAACAAACAACACACAATTGTGCCCTCAATGAGTAGGCATAAAGGTGAAGGCCCAACAAGCAGCGACGTCTCGATCAGCAGAAACCACTGGCACACATTTCAGTTTCCTTTCAAATTCGAGACAAGGCGCTGTGATGGGAGAAAAGAACATGCCTGCGACGCATCCTTCCCCGTCGAAAAACGGCAAACATATAAGAGCTTTGTGATAAGCGCAGAGAGAGTGGTTTGCATGTGAGGAGGCACGTGAAACCAGCAGAAGCCATGCACATACGCTTCCTTTTCTGTTAAACCCCAAACGGTCTGTGCATGCGCTGAGAATATCGATCCCTGTTGCCACTTGCAGCAGCAGAAAGGTGCTTCGTCACGTTACTCAAAGCACTTTGTATAAGTCCAGCGATCTTGTTAAGCCTAGCTGTCTTGTACATCCAGTTGGTTCCCACTACAGCTGGGCAATGTATATCACTTGGGTGCCTCACTTTTTCTTCATAGACATGCTGAAAAAAAAAAAAAATCCGCATGGTTAGCATGCAAGGGAGCAAATATCTTCAGAAAAATGGAGAAAAAAATATCACCTTTTGTTCAGAACGCTTATGCTAGCTAGCTTGGCCAAATTCAAAAGAAGGATATATATTAAGGGTGTGCAATGATCACAACAGTGCAAAATATTTGACAGAGAAAGTATGAAGGTGACAACACAACTTTCCACTTTGTGTGTACAGTAGAATCTCGATGATACGATTACGGTTGATCCGAATTTCGAAAGTGTCTTGGACAGTCTACACTGTACAGAATGCGTTACGATTTGCGATTATACGAACAATTTTGCAAGCCGGTGCGGATGATACAAACGTACGACCAACCACTCGCGCAAGCAAGCGGGCCCACGTAGAGGGAGAGGGTACCGGCTGCCGCCGCTGGCCCTCTCTACCCCCCCCATCCCCTTTGCTGGCCTTGACAGGCACGCGCTACAATGTGTTGCCTATAGCAACCTGACGAGTCAAGGTGAGTCACATGCCCGACAGGGCCACGTCACCCACTTGCTGGCAGCTCACTGGCCTATCGAAGAAGTCTCGCTAGCTGCTGGGAGCTGGCTGCGCCCATCCGTTTCCCTCGTTTGTCGCTGCCGTGTGCGTTTCACAGAGTGTAACGTGGTCTGCCCAAACGTGACAAAGACACAAGCTCCGCAAGCGTTCGCTGTTGACATGTCATGGAAGCGGAAGGCTCTTTCTTTTAAGGAGAAGCTCGATATACTCAAGCAGGTAGACGAAAACACAGAAAAGAAACGTGTCGACTTGGCAAAAGAGTTAAGGCTGGCACCGTCGACGGGCAGCGAGATGTTATTTTGAAGAACGCTCAGAACTTCGGTGTCAACATGGACAGCAAGGTACTACGAGAAAAAGCTGACAACATTGCGCTTTCTCTTGAAATCGAAGGTTTCCAGGCTTCTGGAGGATGGCTGCACCGATTTAAAGAGAGGCATGTACTTGTGTACAGAGTCGTCTCTGGTGAAGGGAAGTGGACGAGCCAGTTGTCCATGATTGGTGGAACATGCTGCTGGCTCTGATTTCGGAGTACGCACCGTGCGACATATTTAATGCCGACAAGGTGGGCCTCTTCTTCAACCTGCTACCGGAGAGATCTTTGTGCGTGAAAGGCCACGCATGCCAAGGTGGCCAGGAAAGCAAGGAACATGTGACAGTGATTTTTTGCTGCAACACTGATGGCTCGGAGAAGCTGCAGCTTACAGTCATTGGCAAGTCCAAGCAGCCAAGGTGTTTCCGATAGGCAGGACATTTGCCTATTTTGCACAGAGGGAACCGAAAGGCCTGGATGATTGCAGATTTATTTCGTGAGTTCCTCACAAGCCTGGACCGTAAAATGGCTTTAAAAAACTGAAGGATTTCGCTTTTTGTCGAACAGCGTTTAGTCCGCAGAGCTCCGGACTCACCATCGGCGCTTACTCCTGCCCTTCAGGAGACGATCCAAGCCCAGGTCACGGAGGCACTGCCACCCCTGACTCAGCAAGCTATGCTGCCCCTCTTACATATGCCACCATTCTGGCCAGATCCCCATCCCATCCCCTGGGCCCCTTCCAAGAAGCCACTCAAGCCCTGCTGCCTTCGATGCCATGGCCCGTTTTCTCGTGTCGGCTCCCATGGCACAACCGTCACCTTGCTTCGTGCCGGCGGTCCCTCACTACGGTCGTCCGTGGCGCACTCGCGACAACAGGCGCATTAGCTTTGCCTGCGGCATCGCCGGACACATGGCTCGCCACTGTCGCAGTTGTTCTCATTCGCCTGCTGATGTCTCGCCACCTTCTGCGTACGGGTCTCATGAGCAGCAACACCAAGTACAAGCTGACCCACTGCCTCCTGCCTTCTCGACTGACTGCCAGGCTACCACCTCTCGCCAATCCCCTTATCCAAGGCGCTGTTCCATCTCCCCCATGCACCATCGCACCAGTCCTCCTGAAGCAGAAAACTAGTGAAAGCAGTTCCTGAGGCAAGAGATCACAATCTACAAGGCCTCCGATATCATCCACAAACGTCATTGATGCTTTTGTAGAAGGTGTTGCGACATGTATTCTTGTGGACACCGGTGCTGCAGTGTCAATTACGGACGCGAAATTCAGCCGATGACTCAAGTTATAATGCTATTTTCTGGAGCTGCTCTTCGCACTGCTAATGTCCAGCAAGTCAAGCCGCTTGCAGCATGCATAGCAAGAGTCATTATAGAAGACGTTTTGCACACAGTTCAGTTCCTGAGCCTATCCTCTTCCTCACATGACGCCATTCTAGAATAGGACATTCTGTCTGATCACTCCGCCGTCGTCGACTGCGACTGAGCTGGAGCTACCTTCTCTGCCCTGCCCAACGTCTTCCCAACCAAAGCTTCTCCTGAATATCAGGGCAAATCTTTCTCACAATGTCGAATTTCCTGCAAGCTCCTCCGTCCTTGTATCCCACTCGTGAGCCTCACCACGTGACCAAGCACACCTGTAATGTTTACTCCCTTGAAGTTATTCCTTCGCCGCAAGAACCTGCTACTTCCCTTCAATGTCCTTACAGTGACCTCCGGAAGGACAGCCATGCTCATCGGCAACCACTTGCCATTTCCTGTAACCCTGACTCAGGGTGAATGCATTGGGAGCATCAAACCGGCTGAACTCCTGAAAGTTGCTGATGAACACGAAATTGTTCTTCCTCCATTGCTCGACTCTCTTACTTCTGTTCCCCTGTCACCCCGGCCGCCGGTCTGACATCCTGTATCGCACACTTGATCAAGGTCCCAATTCAACGTACCGTGACCAGCTGTTTAACCTTCTGTGCCAATTTTGTTTGTCCTTTGATGTGTGCCAGTCTCCCCATAGTCGTTCTGCAGATGTCAACCACAGCATCGATACTGGCTCCCATCCACCTCTGCGACAGCATCCATATCGCGTTTAAGCAATGGCGCGTCGTGTCATCACAGAGCAAGTGGACGACATGTTACAGCATGGGATTATATAACCATCAAACAGCCCTTGGTCATCCATGGACATGTTGGTTCGAAAGAAAGATGGCTCTATCAGATTCTGTGTGGATAATCGGCGCCTGAACACAAGAACCCGGAAAGATGTCTATCCTTTGCCATGCATAGATGACGCCCTCGACTGCCTACAAGGTGCGGAATTTTTTTCGTCCCTCGATCTGCGTTCTAGATATTGGCAAATCCCCATGGCAGAATGTGACCATGAAAAAACAGCTTTCGTCACACCTGATGGATCATACAAATTGAACCTCAGGTTGTTTGGGCTTTGCAATGCTCCTGCAACATTCGAGCGTATGATGGATAACGTCTTGCGTGACCAGTGCTGGAAGACATGTCTTTGCTACCTCAAAGACATCTTCATGTTCTCAGCAAACTTTTCCACACATCTGACTCGCCTGAGGGAAACTGAAAGTCAAGATTTTTCGTTACACGCAACCTTCACGTGAACACATTAAAGGACAATGCAGAACGGAAACCAAAATGAAAAATTTAAGTGAAATCCCCTTGCAAATGTTCACAGAGAATGTCCGCTACTCGAAGCGATAAACGCGGAGCAACATTTTGTGACCAGAGTGACAATGTGACTGCAGCAGCAGCTGCCATCACCTCTGCCTCTTCCTGCATGTCCCCTTTCTCGGTCTACCCTGCCACTGTTGCATTAGGAAACGGACTCCGCTCAGCATTACTTGCGTGCTCTGCCGTCCCCGCTCCCAATGCACGCCAGCTGTCAGTGACAAAATCACGCAGGCAACAGGGTGGTAGCAATGGGCACGCACTGTCTGTCTCGTGTTTTATTTTGCTATGTTCTTTATTTTGTGAACGTTACAAAAGCGACAGTTGTGGACACTCTGCCATGTAGAGGTGCCGGCAGCACTAGAGCATAGCGCACTGTGTCAACTGCGTTCGCTCATTGAAATCATAGATACTCTCAAGGCAGATCACATTTTATCATGTTGAAACTTTCGGACTGGGCCAAATTTCAAGCAACACAGCACTTACTAACAGTTAGTTGACTTAGCGGGTTCATTACAACAAGAACCACCACCACATCTTTGTTACAACATAAAATTCACAAACACACGGGCTTTGATGAGAACGGCAATGGAGAAGTGGAGTAACTTCACAATACTGATGAATTCACTACACAAGAGTTCTTTAAATACAGGTATAACTGTACAGTCAACGAATGAAAATTCAGACCCCTGTATTTTCAGACATGCTTGATTATTCAAGCTTTTTCACAGCACCATGACATGGCCTAGAGCCAATGAACAGAAGTGTCTGAAATTCGGATGCACTGCAACTGACTGCTCAATTTTTTTGGACCTCGTTCACCTTTCCGCCAATACCCCAACCGCCATATATATATTGCATAGAGTGGAGCCTCGTTAATTCAAACTGCTAGGGAAATCGAAAACTTGATCAAACAAAACGAAATTCAAACTAAGAGGGAGCGGTCAGTACATTGCGTCCACGTGGATTTGAACTTGTACCGTTCTTGGACGTCACCTGCCACGGAAACTTGAACAATAGTCCTAGTTTACGGAACTCATCTATCCCCAAAAAAATGCGGAACTCATCTATCCCATGGCTTCCGTCCCAAATATGGGAAGAGGTAGCAGCAAAGCACATGGGAGGTGGTGAGTGCAGAAGAAATGATGGTGCATTTCAAAGCGAGGCCAGCACGCTCGCGGCAAAACGCACCGCAACCCTTACTTTTCTACCGTAAAACCCTCCACTAGCATTATGATGACAGGCAAGACTCATCTCATTATACGCAAGAACCCTCAGAGTGCATATCGCCGGTTACTATGCAGATTTTGGCTGCAGTAATGACGACGAAGAGCTTGCTTTGACCATTTGTCAGTTCTTATCGTTCCACCACCTTTGCCTTCTCCTTCCAAGCCCTCCGTACTGTAGGTACGGCGCAGTTCTAGCAGCGGCGGGTACACTTTCACGTGTAGACTTTGTCCCAACCCATGCGTTCGTCGGCGCCATAACAAAGGCAGTACAGCCATAAAACACCGAGCTTGGGAAAGTGATTGCCACCTGTCGTCCGTGTACACAACGCGCAGTGAGATTTAGTCATTAGGCGCTTCACAATGCGCACAAAAACGTCCAACCTCTTCTCCTCTGGCCTATTGACAATAACTTGAAGTGAACTTTGATTTCTCCAGAACTACCCAATTTTTCTGATGTTTCCACAGTCCATAAGGAACCCGACTGCATTGGAAAACGTTTATTTTGTAAAAAATGCAGATGTAGACGATCCGCGCCAGATGGCCTCCAGCCCACGGCTAGCGGCGACCTTAGCGGCCCACTCGGTGGCCAGGGCTTGAATGCCGGGGTCCGAGCTGACCAGAACGGCCTCCCATTGCTCAAGAGAAGGAATTTGTACTAGATCCTCTGGTGGAGGTTCTTCTTTACATTGCCATAATATGTGATCATACATGGCTGTTTCGCCACAGAACCTGCACTCGGGGTTAAAGTCATTCGGGTACATTTTTGCCAACAGATAGGGGCTAAGAAAGGACCTCGTTTGGAGTCTCCTCCAGGCAATATCTTGCGCCTTATGCAACGTTTTGTCAGGTGGTGCAAACTTGTGCTTTTCCAATTTGTAATGGCTTGTGATATCGTGGAAAGATGCCAGCCCCTTCTTCGAGCCATGTTGTGGGCCGCCTCGTTTCCCAGATTCCCCGAGTGAGCTGGCACCCATATCACCTCAATTTCTTTGTAAGGTTGCCTGGTCAGTTTCAGTATCTGTTGTGCTAAGGTCGCGATTCTGCACCCCTGCAAAGCTACGGACGACCAATCTGGAATCCGAGAAGATTGTATCCGCGTCAGTGTTAGCTAAGGCTAGTGCTACAGCTGCAAAATCTGTCTTCAGCTGTATATGTTATGTCCACAGCTAGACGACGGCACATCCTACAGATCTCCAATCAACCATGTTCTGTGCCAGCTGCTGCCACCCTGTTCCCACAAATGTCATGTGCTCATGCAGCTCTTGTTAATTCCAGCTACATTAAATCTTGCAGCCAGATTTATTTTTCAGGCTATTCTTATTACTCCAGCACTGACTGCTCCTAAATCAAAGGCTCACCTTACTAATCTCGAATTGAGGCGTTGCATCTTTAGGCTTTGCCTCATTCACAAATTTTATCATTTACCACATGACGTTTCAGTCACCTTGCCAGCTCATTGCTTATCAAGCCACATCAGCCATCCCAAACCTGTCTACCCTGCTCATCTTTGCTCACTCTTCGTCAAAACTGCTTTGCACCGGAACAATCTGAAAATCGATTCTGTGTGCCGCCACTGCAATCCATTTCAATTCAAGGCCGCCATCGAATCATTCCTCAAGTGAACAATCAGCCCATTCCTCACGTAATACCCCATTCCTGGGGAATTTGAGGTACTGATAATAAATAAAAACTAGGTTCTGCGGAACCCCTGGGCTCCTTGGAGTGTTCCTTGGGCTCCTCACGCACCTAAATCCATGCATGCCTCAACTCTCACTTTTCCTTCTACTCACTCTGCTTTGGGATTAGTGGCGCTGTAATTGCTTAGCACACTGTTTCGTTATGCAGCCTGACATTATTAACTAAACATGAGCCCCTTTCGAGGGGTCGAGCATCTACAAGTTCATTCTGCATGTTATAGGCAGGAAGAGATGGAAGCCAGGACAGACTAGGTTCCTCAGCACCTTTTAAAAGCTGCCGGGGCTTCCCGAGGATAAAAGGATAGAGAACACCTGTCCCAAGGGCTTATCAGTTATATACCGTATTTACTCGCATAATGCTCGCACTTGTGTAATGCTCGCACCCCCCACATTGGCTATCAAAAATTCGAAAAATTTTTTTTCCCCGCATAATCATCGCACCCCCAAAATTACTGCCGCGAGCCGTCTGCTTGTCGTAGCGATTGCCATCTATTGACTGCGGCCACAACTAACTGCCATGGTTGGGCGCGCGTGCTACTAGGCGGCGGTACTGTGCTATTATCCGCTGCCATCGCCGCTACCGCTCATCTACTCACCACCGCTACGCCATTTTGCGAAGGTGTCTCCAGCTCTCCGGTGTCTCGTAGGCCTCGTTTGCCTTGTTTGCATGTTGCACCGTGCCCTTTGTGCCGCTTCGCCATGGGACGCTACGCAAGCTACACAGCTGCTTTTAAGCTAAAAGCTATTGAGTATGCGTTGGAACATGGCAACCGCGCCGCCAGCAGACACTTCGGCGTCAACGAGTTTTGCGTCCGGTATTAGAGATGGCAGCACGACGAACTCAAGACGACTGGTAAGACGCGCCGGGCCTTCGGTGGACCGAAGACTGGGAATTTTCCTGCTGTCGAATCCTCTTTACTGGAATATATCAAGGCTCGACGAGCGGATGGGTGTGCTGTGTCGATTGATTTGATACGGAACCAGGCGCTCGTAATCGCAAGAAAGGAGGGCATCCCGGTGCAAGACTTCCGCGCTAGTAACGGGTGGGTGGGCCACAAGATTTATGCGGCGCAATGGACTCTCGCTCAGGAGGCGAACGACGCTTTGCCAGCGCCTGCCCGCAGCCTATGAAGAGAAAATAGTGGACTTCCATCGGTTCGTTATCAGGATCCGGCAGGAGAAAAACTTCTTGCTCTTCCAGATAGGAAATGCGGACCAAACTCCGTTGAATTTCGATATGCCCAGCAGCAGGACAGTCGAACAGACAGGCGTTCGGACTGTGCACGTCAGGACTACAGGTGCCGAAAAACAGAGGTGCACGGTCATGCTAGGCGTGACGGCGGACGGGCGGAAGCTCCCACCGTACGTCATTTTCAAGCGGAAGAACCTCCCGAAAGGAAAGCTCCCCCCTGGTATACACGTGCGCGTCCAAGAAAAGGGGTGGATGACCGTGCGGACCTTATGGTGGACTGGGTGAAGACTGTGTGGGGGCGGCGACCGGGAGCGCTTCTTTTTCCGTTGCTCCTCGTGCTTGATAGCTTTCGGGGCCATCTTCAAGAGTCGGTTCGGGCGAAGTTCAAGTAACTGCGCACGGACCTGGCTGTTATACCCGGCGGCCTCACATCAATGCTACAGCCTCTTGACGTATCTGTGAACAAGCCATTTAAAGATAACGTCCGGAGGCTGTACGCAGAATGGATGGCCGAAGGTGAACATGCTCTGACGCCGGGCGGCAAGATCAAAAGACCCGTCTGTGGAGCTGCTGTGCAGCTGGGCATGGGGGATGATTGATGTAAACATGGTGGCCAGAAGCTTCAAGAAAGCACGAATTTCGAAAGCCCTGGATGCGACTGAGGACCACCTGGTGTGGGACGACGAAGAAGCATCGGAAGATGAAGAAACCATCGATTCCAGTGTCGACACGGACTCTGATGAAGAGCAGAATTGCCTGCAGGACGTACGCAACGCGAGTAGTGACGGGGAGGTTGCGCGCGGCAAATAAAGTGCTTTAGCAGCTTGAGCTTACGTTCACCCTGTACTTTCATAACGAAGGTAAGTTACGCTTGAAAGTAATGTTTTCGTTATATTTACAATTGCGGACCTGACAATCCTGATCTTGCACCCATTCATTTTTGCATTTAACACTCCGAAACATTTGCTTCCGAATTTTCCCCGCGTAATTATCGCACCGCCAAACTTCGCGTTGATTTTCAGGGAAAAAAAGTGCGAGGATTACGCGAGTAAATACGGTATACCCCCACATTATATGCTCTGCCCACATCTACTCCGTATTCATGACACACCTCTTTTTCCTTTAGTGCAAGTGCACGACAGGAAGCGCAAGAAAACCAGGGAGCCGGGCCCACCTTCACCGAGCAGTGGGCGGCTTCTGTTAGGAGGCCTCCGTGACCTCGGTGACGGTGATGCCGTTCTGTTGCAGGTGCGCCTTCAGCAGCTGGTTGGTGGCTCGCAGCTGGTCGCACTGCTGCCGCAACAGCTCCAGGTCTAGGGCCAGCCGCTCATTCTCCTTGAGCAGCTCAGGGAGACGCGCGCTGCTCGCCCGCAGCTCTTGAATGTAGTCGCACGCCTTGGCCAGGATGCCCCCCTTGCTGTGCAGGTGCACCGACTGCTGCACAGAAAAGGGTGGCCCCATAGCCGGGCATCGCAGATCGGTTTGGAGGATGTCCTGCTCTCAGGCAGGTGACATGGTGCATGACATCCGCAATCAAAAGAAAATAAAAGGGGGGGCACAGGAAACATAAGGGATTCAGTGATGCTGCTCTTTGGGCTCACTGGTTGGACATTTGTTAATGAACAGCAGCACATTCGAAACACAGCGACATTTAAGACAGGCAAACGAAGACAAATGCCGAGTCTTCCTCTGCCTGTTTTGCATGTCCCCAAGTTTCAAGTGTGCTGTGCTCATTAATGTAAGATTGGTCAAAACTAGGCATGTGCAAATTGTAATTTTCTTCAAATAACTTTGAAGTAAATATTTCAAATTACCAAAATCATGCATTTTTTGAACACACAAGGCCATTACATGAAAAAAAAAAACAAACAAAAAAAAACGATGCATTGAATCTTTGTCAAACTAATTGAAGCTGTGTCGACTTTCTTCAAAAATGGCCAAAGGAAATTGAGCAAGCCGACCTACAAGTGGGGCCTCAACTGCTGCTCTTTAACTGCAATTGCGTCGCTGCACAGCTGTAGCTTTTAAGCGGTGACTCCACGACACCTGCTAGGCGCACGCATCGTGTGCCCAGCGCCACCCTGCGTCAGGCACCAGAAATGGGCACCCATCTCCATGTGTCTTGTGCTAGCTCCCTTTCAAGCTCGCACAGTTGCGTTAGTTCAGCGAATTTTATGCAGAGAAGGTCGGCCGTTGGAACCAATCAGCGCGTGCACACTGGTAGTGCACGGAAGTGAAATCGTGCTATGCTAAATCTCTCTACTGAAGCACACCACCGTGCCGGTTATGCACGTGCACATTGTGGGTAGTGCTGCTGCAGACACTTGGCAGCTATCATCTGGCCATCACGTGCAGACTGGCTCTAGTGTATACGTGGGAGGCGCAGGCATGCGGCGCACAATTGCTGCTTTGGTTGCGCGTGCTGAGGTGCCATCCCGGAGGAGGTATGCTGAACTGAAACCACATGCAGCAAGAGTTCCAGAAACATTCACTTGTGATGAATAGTTTAAGATTTTGAACACCAAACATTCAGACTGAATCGAGCATCGAATACTTTACTATTCAATCGAATATTCAAAATTAGTGAATATTTACACATGCCTAGTTGCAACTGAGCTGGTCGGTACACAACATGCAAAATGTCAGCTTGAAAGGAACTCAACACACACACTCCATGTGCTTTGTGTTCCTTTTGAGCTCACGTCTCGCACAACACAAAAAGCCACACCAACAATCATTTTCACTCTGGACACATTTTAGCATGCACAAGCATCCTGAAGTGGTTGCTTCATTTGAGCCCCCAAACAAAAACACAAAACCAGATAGCATAGAAATACAGTTTTATATTGATAACTGAAACTTGAAAGGGACTGAAGATTTGTTCGAATCAAGGATAGCCCAATCAGGCACTTGTTCATACGCGTTGTTGGACAGATAAAAAGAATTAACGTGTGAATCAATGAGATCCCACAACATTAGCCAGGTTATAAATGTGTTCCAAAAGCTGAAGTGCACCTTTTCTCGATTTGCCATATTCCTTGGAGTTAAATCGAACATAGCCAGTTGACCAGCCTAGTATATCGGCAGAGAGTTAAGTAAAAGAGTATCCAACAGGTCAAGCAGGTACAACTTCACAAAGGACGCATTTGATGCACCCAAACCATTCCTTCTCCCCACCTTATCACTGGTCGCCATCATGGGGAAACGAGCCCAAATGAAAAACAGCACTGTGTGCTCTAGAAAGCCTTACTTCAAGTGCAAAAGTTAGGCTAACAGCCATCATGAACTAATACGTATCCATACTACGTCTAAAAGGCAAAGGAACCAGAGCATGTAATGCACATGACTTTCAAGAAGACCAATGTTCCGTCATACATAAACCCTCTATTTTAAACTAGAATCCTGACAAACGACTTTTAGTGCATATGTGTGAAACACATTTACAGTAAAAGCTCATTAATTTGACCCTTGTTAATTAAAAAATCTGGATAATTCGAATTGCCAGCTCAGTCCCGGCCAGTATCCATGCTTGGTAATTTGGACACACATTGCGGGTCTCATGCTGGTTAATTCGAACAGGCTCCTGAAGGGTGGCCATGTCCAGGTACCGCATTTACACGATTGTAAGTCGACCCCCCAAATCACGTTTCCGAAAAATAACAAAAACTTCCGAAGTTGTTTAAGCTTGGCCTTGAATAGCTGAACGTGATAGCATTATGCAGTGCCCGCCGTTTATCGCCAGCTGCTATCGGCTGCCGCACGGGGGCGTGCCCGTGGGCACATTCCAAAATGAAAATATATTAGCCACTGGACTACTCATGCGCCATCGTCCTCACTAGCGCCATCGTCTTCACTTGTGCTGTCGTTCTGATCGTTGCTGCGATCCCACAGCACGTCGTTCTAATGTCGTCGTCCAGCGAAATCCTGCACTTTCGCAAACAGCCACATCACGACAGCTGAAAATTTTCCTCGCTGCAGCTGCCACACCTGTATCACCCATTGCGAACGTCGAACTTGCGGCCTGGCACGCGGCTGTTCGTTTCTTCGGCGTAAAAAATGGCAGCCATCTTGAATGCAACTGTGAACGAGCGTTAGTCGCTTGCTGGACCAGGAGCACAAATGACGACTGACGAAGCACTACACTAAAAACTTGTGAAACAGGGCCGGCAGTAGGCAAATGCGTCAGAGACAAAGAGAAACTACGCTTGAGTGGCGTCGGCTCTTCCGTCGGCTACCGACACTCCCCGGCACCGCTACCGTTCTGAGTGGGGGTGCTGCCTCGATTGGAGCAGCGGCCCTTCCATCAACTATCAACGCTCCCTTGAGCGCTGAGCGCGCATTTGAAAGTAAAAAGAAAACTTGTTGGACGCTTGAGCTTCCCTTAGAACGCGATTGCGTTATCGGGCCGCCACTGCTTATCAGCAACCGCAGTCAGCAGCCACGTGTGGGGTGCCTGTTTGCTGTTTATCGATAGCCGCCATCGGCCACCGCCCGTGCGTGCAAGGGGATGCCAGTTCTGTGCGTTTACATAACAGCTGCTCAAGGCCAGCACCAAGAGCGATGCGACGGAGCCGCGTAGTAAAAATGCAACCACGCTGTAGCATGCCCGATATCTCCTTTGTCTCGCCTTCACTTATAGTGCGATGTTTTCGTTTCGATTGTAAGCCGACCCCACCCCGCTTCGGATTTTCAATTAAAAAAAAAGAGATCAACTTACAATCATGTATATACGGTATGACCTGTGCAGAAAGAGAACGTTGAAATACCCTTACTCATAACCCATGTTCCGTGCAGCAGAGTGGCCTTCGCACCTCTGATGTGTGCGCAACGGCAGGCGTGGCAACGAACAAACAGCCCAATCTCCAAAAACAGTTCAGCCACTTAGTTTTGGTTTCGTTTTCCTAAGCGTCGTGCCAGACTGCAGCAACGGCGGCCCAACTAACCGAGCTCAGCTGTACATCGCTTCGGACACTGATTGGCGCATCACTGATAATTCTTTCCACAATTTTTTTCTTGACACTTTGGCACCACTATGCATTTCTTTTGCTTCTGTTCAGATGGTTCTGTCCTTCCAGCGCACCGAAACTGTGTGCTTGTCACGTGCCGTTTCACTGTTTGTGGGGTGAAGCCTCCTCACACACAACAGTGCTGCTAGTGAAGGGTGCGATGCTTTAATAGTGGAACTCGACAGTGTTGCGCCATGAAGGATGTCGGAGAGGCCCTTACGGTTTCACAGCAGCTCTGTTTCGATGTTATGCACAGTATGCACGCAATTAAGCAGTGATGGAAACATAAAAAACAGTCGCTGCTGCACTGTTATCATTTCAGAAGCAAGCAACAAAGGCCCAGTCTTTCACCGCACAAAATTACAATGATGCAAGCAGTTCTTGCAAGTGTTTTGAGCTCATTCAAAAATTTGAACTTTCAGAAAATTCAAACAATTTTCTCTGTCCTTTGAAGTATGAGTCAGTGAGCTTTTACTGTAAATCCACACACTATATGATGATAAAACTTACAATTTGGCAATGGTTCTGGGCATCGTGCGACAAGCATTTTTGGAACATGACTCCCGAGGAAGCCAAATCCTCCAATCAGAGAACAAGTGCGAAGAAATCTTGCACACCTTCCAGTGTTATAAAAGAAATAAATTGCTCCATTTCCCCGTAGACTGTCACCCAGACAACTCCGCATTTATCAAATTAAATACCACTGAAAATGTTGCACACAACAATAGCTTGCTGACAACTTAGCCATTGTCCTGACATGGAACATGCACACACAGCATGTCATCAGCAAGTCTGGAACTGTTGGCTCCCTTGAACGAACAACAGTTCAGGCTAACTCTGAAATAAACCTTCCAGCTAACTGAACTCTCATGAGGTCACTGCCAGAGTAAGCATCTTTAACATGCAACCACATCAAGCTTGTTTTACCAATTTAGCAGATTCCCTTCCAAGTTACCACATTAAAAGCTTGCAACTGCTCCTGTATCACTGGTATACCCACTCTAAGATACCATTTAAACCAACTACCTAACCTACGTCTTGAAATTATAAACTTAGAATTGCTTTCCCTTCAGATTCAAACAGACTGATTTTGAAACCAGTCCGCTATCTACGCACCACCTCTCTTCGATCATTGCAGAAAAAACAAACAAAAAGCTGACACTACCTGTGCACAAGAAAATGTGGTTAGGCAAGCTACGCTTTTTTTTCCTATTCTTTGCAGAAAAACTGCATCTACCAGCAAACCTGCATGCTTCATTACTGCCTTGTGCACTGCCACATGGAAAGAGCTCGCACTGTTGTCTTACCTCCTGTGGGATTGTTTCGTCTTGTTCCTGATGCAGCACATGGTGCAGCACATTCTGTACAGAAGTGCGCACGCGATAAGTACATAAATGATGCCCTCTTTGTTATGTCAAGAGGCCTCTGTTTGTGGCCTTCAGGCCACACAAATATTCATTCCCTTTTATTTTTGCACAAAATTCACACTGCATTAAGGCATAACACCTACAACTCGCACCAACTCAGTTCACACAGCCCGCAATATGTTACAGCTACAGAAGACGCGTGACAATTTAAACCTGGATAATTCGCACTTTTAGCTAATTCTGACAATTTCAAAATTTTGGTTGAACAACTATGCTTCCAGCAATGCTTGTTGAAAATGGTGATAACTTCAACACACACATGCACACACGCATGCCCGCACGCACACGCATGCCTCTCGAAAAGATGGTTTCCGAAAGAAAAAAAAGAGAGAGAAGGTTGGAAAGAATAGGGAGACATTCAAGAAGGCACATTCAGTATTTGCATGAGCAATAGACGAAAGTAATTTACCTGTCCAGATTTGTTCAGGTCACTTGAGCAGTCAGGAATGATTTTAGAAAGCTTCACTATCCAGTTATTGATCTTGTCCCTCCTCCTCCTCTCCACTGCAAAAAAACATAAAAGCAGGAACACCATTAGGAGATTACAGGCTGCATTGTTCAACTGTAAGAAATCGTATTGTTCTCGGCAATCAGACCCAACAAAAAAAGCAAGAAAAGGATGAACGCATTAGAGGAAACTTTCTACCAAATCACATGCATGCAAGGCAGTCTCTACAGAAGCCCTGTTGAATTTAGGACCAAAACAGCATTACGATTTTGCAGCATTACTGAAGCAAACTGTGGCTGAAAGAGTCTACAAGCAAGCCAGGGCACAGCCAATAACAGGAGAGAAAATGAGGACTTCTGGGAACTATAAATTAAAAAAAAACCACGGCACCATTATAGCTGTCAACTTCTACGGAGCCTTTAGCCTAGGCCGTGTCTAGGGAGCCACTGCATGGCTCCCTAGACACATTTCATTTGGCCACAGAAACAAAGAAGACTCAATAAATGCACAAATACTTTGGCAAGTTTGTTTGACTCATAACAAGCGCTGCTTGGGTTATGCAAAGGGTCAACAACTGGCGACACGATTTTACACAGAGTGTGGTAGTACTAAATGTAGGTATTGATAACTGCCGCTGAGGAAAAAGTATAACTGTTTCCACCAGAGGACTGGTAAATAAGCCCTGCCTCGGTGAAAAAGTTATGGTTCTCCTTGTTAAGAGTGAACTGCTTGTAGGCCTCGTTAAGTTCCCGCAGAAATCCTCTAGGTGGCAATTGCATTCACCAGCATATGACCTCCCTACTCCAATCTACATGGGCCTAGTTGTTACTGGCTATCCCAGTCATCCCTAAAACACAAGCGGTTCACAGGCTCCTTAGCAGTGGCAAGAAAAAAAAAAAGAATTACCCAAGTACATTAATTAAAAACAATTGCAGTGAGCAGCCAAAATACAAACAAAAACACCCTTTTATTTATGCTGAACAAATGGTGTCAGCACAACTCCAAACCAATTCCACAATTGTAAGCTGATGCCAGTGGACACTATACATAGCAGAAAGAGCCTGCAACAGGGTGCGCAACGTGGCAGCAAAAGGGTTCGCAGCAAAAGAGAGAAGTTGGCACTAACCTTCGTTGTGCGTGGCCCTCCTCCTCTCATCTCTCGCAGTCCTGTTTCCCTCGGACTTGGTGCTGAAGGCATGCGCGCGGGGCGCCAACGTTCTCGGTGCTGTTTGAAGAACATCCTGGGGCGACATCATCACATAGAACTGGCCTGCAGAAAAATGAGGTGAAACAAATGAAAAACCAACAAAGCCGGGTATGAAGTAACTGTAGGTCAATAAATTACTGTTCAATAAGGGTGCGAAATGTGCAGGTTTTTCAAAAAAAGAAAGAACAGAACTTTCATACAAAGAATGCAGCGTAAATGTCAATGCGGCAATTCACCACACATTTTTTTGCACTATCAGTCATGAAGACTTCATCAGTAGCAACCTCACCAGGTGTATGTACTCCAAAAATTGGAGGGGACAATTAAGCTCTGCCTTAAAAGGATGTGACATGATAGCATTAATGACCAATTAATTCCGCATATATGCAGAATTGGTCATTCCCATTTATAGGTCCCTGGGAGTCCTCACACCACTCATTCCACTATGGTGCAGCAGCTAAAGGGGCTCTGAAAGGGGCGGCATGCCTGGGATGTTAAAGCACGCTGCTTCACGAATATTGCCCAGGAAGAATTTTTTAATGCGCCTTGTAGAAACAGAGTTGTCTGTAGTCAAAATTTGAATTTCAGCGTCTTCGCGCCTTTCCCTCTCCTCTCGTCACTTTTTGCACGCTGGAAGGTCGGCGCTCCTCCGCCGGTCCCAACTCCAGGGGAGAGCTTCCTGACCCGCCGGAGCTACGCGGCTTATTTGCCGCGGCCTTGGTATCTGCTTGACGTCTGAAAGAATCCAACCAATAGCCATCTTTCAACATGTATACGTAGATGCGCGCTACGGAGAAGGGTGCGAGCATTAAAAATTCGCCAGGAAGGGCTCGGCAACTTTCGCCCGTGATTGTGGGCTCTCTGCTGCTTGTAGAGGTGTATTATTTGGCTCAGGTGCTCATGACAACACAATACAGTGATTGAGCAAGTTGATGTCCTCTCCTCGGAAGGTGTTCCAGAGCCCCTTTAAGCGATGCGCCACTGCCCTGCCATGGCAGGCACTGCTATCAGTGGGGCTTGTCCGACTTAAGTTGCTCTTCATGTGCAACCTCTCGCGATCAACCATTAATTTAACTGCCGCCTGCCATGGTGGTCAGTTTGCTCACAATCCGGTAGGCAGGTTGAGATGATGCCACAATGTCACATGACCTAGGCGGCCCACCTAGGATGTTTCTCTGGCGGGTGGCCACCTGGGCCACCCTATTTTTCCCTCACAGTGGGGATAACACCAACGTTGAATTTTCTGGGCAACAGGGCTTTTAACACTGTCATGCTAAAAATAGCTTTAAAGAGATAAGAGTCAGAGAGCAATAAAACAGATAAATTGTAACCTGGAGCAAGAATAAAGTGTGAAACACAAGAATCAAAAATGTGGTAAAGAATATATGGCTACTGCCGAGTTTTCACATGCAACTCCAATTATGGCATATAACTTTGTGATAGCGTAATTCACATCAGGGGTTTGATTCCTCTGACAAAATGTGAATTAATTCTTCTTATTCCGACAAGTGGCCCATAGTATTGCTGCTTTTGAACCACAAAACAAAACAAGTGACAGTATTCCTAAGACCAAGAAGATAAAAAAGAAAGCTTGCAGGACATGTAAGGCATCTATTGTTGATGACTACATGGCTATCAACCAGTTTTTGATGTCCCAAGTTTTAAGCTATTTTGAAAGCACTTAAAAAAAAAGGCCTTTGAAGGGCTGCTTCTGTCACAGTACGAGGGTAGAAGAAACATGTAACACATGAAAGTAAAAAGTTCGCCCTTTCAAACAAAAGCATGGCATATATCCGTACCATATGGGCCCTTCTTAGCACGCACAATGAAGCAAGGTACCATCAGAGATGTATGACTGCAACACTAACAGGCGCCTAGCTCATTTAATAGCTCACACCATGAAGAGATAGCTTCACAAACCGCTCAGAGCTACTAGCATCCCGACAGTGCCTTGACATCAGAGAGCAAATAGTCCCCATCCCCTCCTTGCATCCTTTGTGTGGCCAGTTCCTCCCCCAGGGGGTTCAATTAATGTCATGCAGATGTACATGCTTGGAGACACACGAGTGCATTTTTTTACTGATTTCACAAAGAAGTGTACGGTGACAAGCTCATACTCTATCACTACAAATCCTTAGCATGGCAACATTCTTTTCATATCCTTCTTTCACCTCTGACATGTGACATCATTCAAACTGCTGATGCATTTCCATTGTCAAATCCCATGACTGCTATAAATAATTTTCTAAGATATTGTTTTCGTCACTTTAAAGACAGGAGTTTTAATTTACGCCTTTTATTTTTCCCTGATCCTCCCATTACTCTGGTATTTCAACTTTTGCTTGGTCAGATCGAGAATTCATCTAAATAAGGGCCTGTCATTTTTTGTGTCCACCCCTCAAGCAATGACACCATCCCCTATGACCCTTGAAGTATTTGAAATAAATGAATGAATGAATGAATTTGGCTGTCTGCTCACTCATGTCAACAGACAGCTTCCATTACTGCATCCACACACAGTGCACTCCTTCTGCAGTGGGACTCGGGACACTGACCTCCTTCTGCAGTGGGGCTGGACCCACCGTTGGCTGTGGTGGCAGCGAAGGGGCTCGAGATTATGGCCTGGGCCACTTGCTGGCCGACCAGTGCTGCGGTGGTGACAACCTGTCCGCCGGCCGCCTCCGCTGCCTCCGATGGTGCTGCCGCCACCTGGACCACTCGGTAAGTGACACCGCCTTGGCCATTTTCAGTCCGAAACTGGTACTGGATGCCAGGGTCCAGAAGGGCCTGTGGCCCCACGCTGGCTATGGCGGCTGCCGCAGCCTGGCTGTCCACTTCCACGTCTTCTGTCACCGCAGACACAACTACAGGGTGTGTAAGTGGTGCATAGGCATCCATCCATGCTTTGAGCATGTTAGTGCCATAAGGTGTGACAGCAACACGTTCTTTCACACACTCGAAACAAACACACTTGATTATGATTTCTCATGTTTAACGGCACGTCAGCTACTTTGCCCATTTTGTTGCCAAGCACCTTTTTTTCTTTTACAGATGACGAACAAGTTTCGCGATGACTGTGCCTTGCCCATGGTAGCAAGGCACCACTTTTGAAAAAAAAAAAAAAACACATAATACGGTTAGTGCTTGGTGCTCCAAGGCTGCAGGCGCGTTGCCAGGCGCATTCATGATGAGTTTTGCATACAATTTCCAATCTCTGTTCAAACCACACAGGCTACTGCATGTACCACCTAAGAGTTGTGTTGGTGTGTATAGTCGGACACAACTCAAGAAGGCAGCGGCTTTTTCCTGCCAACGAATCACCTTCCAGCTAATGGCTTCCACTGATTCTCATGACCCTCTAAGTGTGACAAAGCAGGGAGTGGCAGATGAAAGCGGATAATCCCTTCACTCCATGGTCGGGGATAGACACCTCTCTCCATTGTGGCACCGCTCCCCGCATTCTCACGCTAGCAAGGTCATGAGAATCGCTCGACGCTATTGGCTGGAAGGGGGCCCTTTGACGGGGAAAAGCCACTAAGTTTTTACATTGTATCCAGATATAGTGAACCTGCAGTGCCCCTCTTTTTTTTTTTGTTTGGCCTCAGTCAGTATGGATCTAACAGGGGTACAACCACAGTGGCCTGTATACATTTGACAAAGACTGCAATACTTAGAATCTTAGTATTGCAGTGAGTAAGAAGAGCAGTGAGCGCAACAAATCTTGGGCAACATTTTCTACAGTGGAGCAAAACCAAACTTTTGTGCACTAAAATGTCCCTGCATTACAATACTCCCCAACCCACTGCATATAATGCACTCTGGTGGCCACATGAACCTCAGGATTTTTGTGCCCACACAGCTTAACATAAATGTGCCTATGAGCACAGACCTATAATGGGAAGCCTTAAATAAACAAGGTGCTTTTACTTGATATCCACTACCATGAGAACAAATCACAATCTTGGGCAAAAATATATTAAAAGATATTGCACAGCAGCAGCAATTACTTGAGCTGCCCACACCTGAGTACTCAAATACTTGAAAGGCATTGTCTTGCTTCAAACAAAAGTGATAAACTATGGAATTTTCAACACATGCATGCATTGCTGACTCACTGAGACCATAGTGGGCACATCATGCAGTTTTAATGTGACTGTTTGAATGGATTTGCATAGAGGAAGAATAACCATGTGTAGGAATGTAGAGCAGCAAGTCTTGTTATGCACTAAGTTAAAAAACACTAATGAAAAAATGGAGAGCTTACCATCAGAATGCATCTGCGATGCATCATCTGATGCTGAATCATTATTCTTGTCTTGAGAACTACAAGAGACAAAACGAATAGACAAAGAAATAGTTGCTTTCCACCCAAAATGCTGGCAATTGTACACACATGGGGAACACTCAAGATTACAGGTATTCGTGACCTCTAAAATCATGTTACACATAAGCACGCGCAAAAAGAGGCCTAAAGAACATGATCTTTCGAACGATCGGCTAGGAAAAAAGTGCTGTAAAAACTGTCAAAGCGCAAAAAAAAAGTAAATGTATGAGCGGCCAATAATATAACCTAAATTGGCTGCAAGGCGACGACTCTCATGTGTTGTTTTTTTTTTTTAATCGTTCGACGCTGCGTATGTTCAGTCGCGTGAAGAAAAGCACGAGATGTTCTTAGATGCGCGTTCTTGAAACTACTCTCCTCATCATCGCCGAGCCATGGCCAAACGTAGGCAGCCTACACCGATCGAAAGACAGCTCGATCACACACAAGAGGAGAAGCAAACGGTGAAGAATTCAGAAGCCGGGCATTCGCCCCGGTTCAGTGTGGTTGGCCTGTCTGCCTTGGAAAGACACCGATGGCCAAGATACGCCGGCGACATTCCCCACTGATATAGAGATGGCGTAAGCAACACACGCGTTACCGCACGAGGCCTTCGCACAGTCGCAATCGGAATTCAGAAAACACAAGAAGGCTACAGTACGCGCCTGCGACCGCAAAGACCGAAAAGGGTGTACCACAATTTAAGGGCCAAAGCCGGGAGTGGACGCCGTCAGCAATCCGCGTCGCTGCCTAAAATGAAACATTGAGGGCGTTGCATAAGAGCACCAGCGTTCCAAACAGGCAGTCGAAGAGAGACAGACTGATTACTCGGGACAATGAAATCGGGTTCACAAATGCCTCCTACTCATGAAATATCTTCCATGTGCAGATATAATGGTGCGGGGATTACAAGCAGAAGCGCCGCAAGCAGAAAGTATCGCCGTCCACTGCAACCCTCAACGCGATTAATTTGTTCGGCAAGTAGTTTCCACGTAACTTCCGTGCGCCGATTAAGATTTATACGTTAACCTTATAGCAGTGTCTTGCCTGCGAAAGCAACAGGCGAAGAGTTTCAGCGTTCACTCATTCCACGACCAGGCGGTCTTCCGCTACCATGGGGCACTTCCCAGATTGCTACTGCGCTGTTCTCGCCAGAGACGGGTTGCCCTATCCGTCCTACAAGAGCGCTATGCTGAATAAAATTTCGCTTACTTGCTGTCCAGTGCTTGATCCAGCATATCCATGTGGTTAGGAACGAATGTTTTGAATTTGCCAGGAAGCGAGTGATCACGGGGCCAAACAACAGGTCATGTGAGCCCAAAACCTAGACATGTGACAATATGGCGACCTTTCGGCGTCTTCCTCGCAAATTGCAGAACTAGTGTTCCTCCGCGTTGATTTTCTCAGCTTCGAAAGGTTAATGCTTTATTTATTCCAGTTCAAGTTTAGCTTATAAACTTTTTAGAAGGGTGCATTATATTAAAAGTACTTTATTATTCCAGAATAATAACTTCCTGTGAGGAACTACATTTTGTGGCACTCAAGTTACTCAACTCTAATTCGCGAAGTAAAAATATAAAAACTACAGTTTCGCAATGGTTGCATTTACTGGCTCATAAAATGTTACTAAAATTTAATAAATAGTTTACTATTACTGATTATATATTTATATGTTGCAATATTTTTGAAGAAATCACTGCTATTGTCCTTGGCTTTTGAGGTCAAAACAAATTTTTTCTTCTCTCTCAATGACCAATCGCACCATTCCGGAAGTTGTCGCAGCTATTTGACATTACGTCATTTCCAGCAAACACGTTACCAGCAGACTGGTGCCGTCTGTGTACTTGGTCTTGGTTCACACTTGCCGAGCTGAGGCAGTTTTCCTAGAGCAGAATTTTTTAATCGCTGGTATCTCAGTGCTGTGAAAATGCTTGACCTTTTTACGATATTCAGCAAAAGTGGGATTGTGTTATGGTGTTTCCAAGGGACGACGCAGTTCTTCACTCCGTCGGTAAATGCTTTGATACGCACCGTTATATTACAGGTAAGTTCCATATGTCGTTAAAGAAACCCCACGTGAAAGTGTTGTCTAATTATGCATGCCCCCGTTTTAATATGAATACGGCCCTTGCTGTTCTTTCTAGAACAATAAGGGCGCTTTTGTTCACTTCGAGATCGAGTGGATTGAGTGCGCAAATGCAGGCTGTAGATTTGCATATTTTGGTTTTGAGGTTTCACCGGCCTCTTTACTGCTCAGTGTGCTCTGTTTTCTGACCCGAAAAAAACTTCTGTGCAGGAGCGAGGTGGTGACAACTCTTTCACCCACGAGAACCTCGTTCTCAAGTATAAACTGGACAACGAATTTGAACTTGTCTTCGTTGTGAGTATGCATCGCTTTTCTGGAACCTTGCTCTCCTCACAACGGGAAATGGTGGACACAAGACAAAGCAGTACTAATGCGGATATCGTAATTGTTAACATTTGAGCCACGTAAAGACAAGTGTACGTTTGTTCATCTCTTGTCAGTCAAGTGTTGAGAGGCTGTTGTCTGATCGCAGTCTACATTGGTTGAAGTGCTCAAACGTGCAGCTGCGATGCATTGATACGACGGCGGTAGTTTTTTTTTTACTTGTGTAAGCGTTAATGAGTGCAGTAAAAATGAACAAAGGGAAGACTTAAGTCAACCTTGAACGCATAAAGTGCAGTCGTGTATGAAAAGGAAAGAGTTTTCGAGGAATAGTTCAGTGTTTTCTGCTTTTAACCTAATGCCAATTCGTCAGCGAGAAAAAGCGCTCATCAAAGACCATCGCAAGAGGTTTGATCTAACGCACGAAGGGTTGTGCCGAGTTTGATGCAAACCTCAAAGCAAAACACAAGAGTATTATAAGCAAATGCACACAGTATTTTTCAATCTGCACCTGCTGTGCACTCTGCAGGGACTGAGTTTTGCTGTAAGAGGGAACTTTTCTCCCGGCTAGTTTGCACACAGTGTGTTCACTGTGACAAAAACTGAAATGTAGTCTGCTCCTCTTCATGATATGAAATCCAAGGTTAGACGGAATCCCATCTGGCAAAGGAAATTCATAGCGATTTGACAAAACCATACACTGCAAGCACCTTTTGGCGAATGTATGTTTTTGTCAAATTGCTCTTCATGATATGCATGGTGAAAAGTTAACCTTTTGAACTTGTGTAGTGGGGGAACTGTAATCTGCTGATAAATCAGTGCTGTGTGCTGTATGGTATCAATGCATGTTAAAAAACCCCGGATGTTCGAAATTATTCCAGAACCCTCCACTATGATGTCTCTTTCTCTCTCTTCTTTCATTCCTGCCTTCACCCCTTCTTTTATGGTGGGTCTGGGCTTCCAACCAGGAGTTTCATTTACTGTGTCTTTCCTTTCCTCAAAACAAATTTTATCCGCTGTGGTGGCTCAGTGGTTACAGAGCTCGTCTGCTGACCAGAAGGACCCAGGTTCTATCCCGGCGATGGCAGTCGAATCTAGATGGAGGCGAAATTCTAGAGGCCCGCGTACTGTGAGATGTCTGCACGTTAAAGAGCCCCAGGTGGTCGAAATTTCCAGAGCGCTTCACTACGGTGCCCCTCATAGCCTCAATCGCTTTGGGACATTAAACTCCCGTAAACCATAAAAATCAAAACGACTTTTCATTTTTTATATTCAGGAGAACAAAACAGCCTCTACTTCAGTGTTAAGCTCAAAAGGCGACAGCGATCCTTTGATGTGGGACCATTAAGAGCGCTCTGAACACTGAAGCGCTGGAAGACGACGGACGAAGGGAGGACGAGACACACAGTGCGCTGAACTTAGCAACTTGCCCCCCCAATGCAAACTAAGCATATGTGCTTTTTTGCATACAGCCATGCTTTTAGCATCATTCTCAGCCATAGTATCTAGGTATTCGTTTATGTAATTAGTTCAAGAAAACAAGATCCTGGCATTGAAGCATTGCCTCTCAGAGGAAGTTCTTAGCAGTGGCTGTAGTGCTAATATGCAAGCAACCAATGATTGCAGGCTACCCTGGTATCTTTTTTTTTTTTCAGCTTAATTCAATGCCTGCAAAACTTGCATATGCGCCCGAAACTAATGAGATCTGTTGTGGTGGCGCAGTAACTTTGGTGTTTGGCTGCTGATCCCAAGATTGTAGGTTCGATCCTGGTCGTGGCAGCCGTATTTCGCTAGCGGTGAAATACTAATGCCTGTGCGATGTCGGCACACATCGAAGAACCACAGGTGGTCTAAATTCATCCTGAGCCCGAGCCCTCTACTGTGGTGTCCCCATAGTCCATGTGTCACTTGGGATAATAATAATAGTAATTGGTTTTTGGGGAAAGGAAATGGCGCAGTATCTGTCTCATATATCGCAGTATCTGTCTCATATATCGTTGGACACCTGAACCATGCCCTAAGGGAAGGGATAAAGGAGGGAGTGAAAGAAGAAAGAGGTGCCGTAGTGGAGGGCTCAGGAGTAATTTCGACCACCTGGGGATCTTTAACGTGCACTGACATAGCACAGCACACGGGCGCCTTAGCGTTTTGCCTCCATAAAAACGCAGCCGCCGCGGTCGGGTTCGAACCCGGGAACTCCGGATCAGTAGCCGAGCGCCCTAACCACTGAGCCACCGCGGCGAGTACACTTGGGATGTTAAATGTAACAATTTATGTACAAAAGTAACGCACTGCAAGGCATGTAATACTATAAAAACACACCAGTAAAGTGCTGGCTGCCTATACTTTGGTTCATATATAGCGTGCGACACTCTCTCTGGCTATGTCCACGCCTGAAAAGTGGGTCGTCTAGCATTCAGAGACAAGCATTTTTCATTGTGACAAAGCCTAAAAACCTGCACTTTGTTTTAATACTAACCATGAATTCGTCTTCCCCCTCACCGAGACCCCAAGAAGTATGTGTGGCAGAGTGATATGCAACTGGCATGTCTGCCTGGCATGCGCCAAAAATATAGGTCATCATTAGTGAGAATTATAATCGGAGGGTTCAGTAACTGGATGCTTGACTATCTTGACCACAATTTGCACTTTTTGGCCTGTTGTTTTATACCACTCCATTATTTTATCCAAACTCCAATAAAGGCTTTAAAAAGTATGAGTGATACGCGGGGAAGTGGTATGTTTTTGTGGGGGCACTGCTTGCGCAGCTTCCATAACTTTGCAGGCTAGCTGTGAAGTGCAGTATATCAGTGTTGGGATCTATCCAAAGTCATTACTAGTGCTCTCTTTGGGACCTCGCTGGCAGCACTGTGACTGCCAACTTCATGTCTGTATGTTCTCCTTCTTGGATGTGACTGCTTTTCTGTTCAGCTGTGAGCTGATTTTCATGATTTGTTTAGTTTTTGTGAAAATATGGTTGTTTTTTAATCCTAAAATTGTCTAGTTTGAGGCAGCCCTATTTTGTCACCGCAGTGCCTCTGAGCTCCTTATTTTTGCGCATGCTGGGACCACATGCACTTGCTCTTGCAGTGGTACCTACACCGATTAGGCAGTTGCTAGTGTTAGTGTTAGCATTGAGTGGTGGCCTAGCACAGCATAGGACTTCTCTCAGCATGTTCCATAAAGAATTTTGCATTACGTGTGCATCCTTCGTGAAGTCTTATGCTTGAACATAGACAAAATAAGAAAGCTTTCCGTTTAGTGCGGTGGGGTTGATGGTGAAGTTGGAGCTGTGCATGGGATTGGGCTGTCTTGAAAGCTTGTACCCGGCCCGGTCCGTGAGCTGGGCTCCGGCCAGTTGGAAGCCCTGTGACTCTGGTCGGGCCTGGGTCACGGTATATTTTTCTTGGACGGACCGGCTGGGCTCGCCGATCCTGAGTATATGCACCTTATGCAAAAGTGCTGGTATAGTCACGGTATACTGGGCGTCTCACATGCGCATCAGGAAGTACTTTGTGTTTGTAGAAACATGAAAGGGGTAATGTACTTGGACTGGAAAAAACATACAAATGCTGACAGAAAGCAAACAAAGCTAGGGAGGTCATGAGGTGCATTTTTGATGCTACCAATTACCGACGCTATGTGAAAGCCGCCACTTTTCGGCACCATGCAGTAAGAAGAATGGAAGCATTTGGGAAGCGGAAGGTAAGACTATGTATGGCGCACGTGGGGTTGTCTTTGCGACAAGACAAATTACCTAAGCATTGACATTTTGGGCAGCTTTTCCAATGGACAGTGATATTCCTTGAATACTGGTCGTTGACCAAAATAGACAAGAACAACACATCATCGCCGCCACTGCAAAAAGGTTGTTTTCTTGCATTGGCGCCTTTGGAATGAATAACTTCTTCCACTGTCGTTATCCTGCAAAAGAAAAGATGGCACATTTTGTGGAATTCTTGGGAAGACACCTCTCAAAGTACCGAATGCATGCACCGCGACATCAGTTGCCTTTTCTCTTGGCTGTCTCCCCCAGCTGGAGCGGGTAGATAGTCGCAGGTAAAATGTCCATCGTCGAAGTGGGTGCAAGGGAAGCCCTCTACATGAATGGCGGTAAAGGGATGCTGCCACCGCCACTTCTGTTAGTCATTCCCTTCCAGTGCAGGCACAGTTGTGTTCTACTGTAATTGTGCCCTGCTGGCAGTAACAAATGAAAAGGATACTCGCCTGCAAGCCCATGGCCACCTAGCCCTCCTCAGAGAATGGCCATTTCTTCGCCAGCAGCTTCGAGAATACAGGACACTGACTTGAGCGGCTTTTCATGTTTGCTTCACTCTCTTCATTTCGTTCCATGTTGACATGCTGAAAGAAAAGCATCTAGAGGCGCTCATTGCAGGCAGTGGGTTGCACAGTTTGTAGATGTTTTCTGAACTGATGGAACCATTCCTTTCTGCAAAGCATGCGAAACTTCAGTATCAAGTGAGAAGTGATGCCATGTAGCGCAACGCTTTTCTACCAACAAGCATATTTTAAACCTGAAGCGAAAGAAGGAGGGGACATCGCAGCTACTACCAACAGAGGCTTTCAACGGTGGTTCGACAGCAAAGGAATCATCATTTGTCAAGGAGTTCTGTCAGATCAGACATTTTTGGCGGCAGATATCTCGTTGTGAAAGCCAACCAGCAATGATCTTTGGAACTTTCTGGACAAGTACACCAAGCAGCATGTTCCAAATGCAGCAACGCTTAGTAAGAGATATATGAAAAAGTGCTATGAGGATACTGTTGTCAAAGTCGGATGAAATTGGGGACAGCTGTGCCAGTCGACGAAACCACAGATGCTAGCGGTTGGTATGTGGCCAACTTCATCGTCAGAACAAAGAGCCCAGAGAAAGCTGGATGAAGAATCCTGCTCAACGCAGATTTTATTTAAAAATTGAGGCAATCGGAGGTAGCGCATTTTTTTTTACTTAATCTCTGGAGCTCCTATGGCCAGGAAATATTCTATATGAGATGGTACTTTTGCTTGTCACGGATGGGGCAACCTACATGTGCAACGCAAGTATAGAACTGATGCTTTTACGCAACAAGATGGTTCGCCTGACCTCCACTGTTCATGCAGTGCATCGTGTCACCGAATGTGTCCAGCTCTCTAAGTGAATGCGCTGTTATCCAGCACAAAACAGGTGCTCCTTAAATCCCCATCAAGAATTGCTGCCTTCCACGTCACAGCACTTGACATTCCTCTGCTAGCAAAGCCTGTTTTGACTCGATGGGGAACATGGATAAACGTTGCAATATACTATGCACAGCACTTTAAAGTGGTCAAATCTGCCTTTGAGGAAATCAAAGATGATGCTGCATGTGTGTGATCAAAGCAAAAGCAATGTTCAAAGAGGCGAGCATGGATGGAGACCTGGTATACATCAGTGCAAATTTCTCAACATTGACGGTCGCATCACCTGAATACGGCTGCATCACCTGAAGGCCTGAGCCCTTATGAACTCTATTTTGGTTTGCGCCACTAATATCATGTGGCGTAGAAAGAACCTTTTTAAAGTAGAAAGCTATGCCTACCGAAAATAGGAGCTTCAAGTTTTGAACTTGAGAATGTGCTTTATTGTGGCGTGCTTCAAGGACTGCGTACACTCCATGCTTGACTGACCAGTCGTGTAGTCTTCTTTTGTTCTAGCTGCCTGAACAGGTCGAACTCATTTTTTTTTATTAATGCCATAATTTAGTGAACAGAAAGTATGTATTAATTAAGATGTGCTGGTAAGAAACAAAGGGTATTAATCAAGATGCCTGTTTTTTGTTTATAGTGCCTATTTCAATATTATTTAGAGCCTAAATGCCTGCCTATTTTGGTGTTCTTTAGTGCCCGAATTTCGTGGTCCTACTCATAATTATTTGGCTTTCTAAGTGGCTTGTTTTTATTGGAAAGTATAGAAGGTGTCATTTAATCGAATATATGTTATTCCTTAAACCGGTTCTTCTGTTTGTGCAACACGATTGAAAACCATTTTGACTCAAAAGTCGTTTGCAAACTTAGTGCCTTCCCTATTCCTTTCTGCAGGTTGCCTATCAAAAGGTTCTCCAGCTGTCATATGTAGACAAGTTCCTCGATGACATCCACTTGGAGTTCAGGGACAAGTACAAGGCATGCCTGGAGTCTAGCAGTTTTTTCAACAACTTCAACTTCAGCTCAGAGTTTCAAGAGGTGGGTAGGCAACGCTGTGTTGGCTGTTGCTTTGGAATTAAAGCACTGCTACAGGGCCATGGACAGTAGTATGTAATCGTTATGCTGGTTAATAACCATGGTGATGACTTCACAGTGAAATTTGACAGCTCAACAAGTGAATGACTTTTCACTGAGGTTTAACCAGTACTGAGTAAGTGAACGAAGGATGGAAAGTATGGCTTTCTCTCAATTTTTTATGATTATTCTGGTTATTCTAAATTAGAACTTTCCATTTACTTTGTAACATTGTGCTTAATTCTGTGACATCAGTAAAGATCCTTTCTTCAAAATTTCATTAATTTTTGTCAGCAGTTCTCAGTTTGTGTAATGCTGTCCTCCTTAAAAGGCATAGACTTCAGCTTGTAGAACACCACCTTCTTGTTCCAGGATTGCAGAGGTTGGTCTTAAGGTGCCCTATAAAACCCCCATAATCACAAGAAGCACCTTGGGGACTTTGGACACCTTCAGGGTGATGTTGCCCTGAAAGAATATTTCCTAATCTCCATTAGTGAGAAAAACAAATGTACCATGTCTAGCATTCGCCATTCTTCCCTCAACTGCAATTCTCGCCTCGGCTATTTCTCAGTTTGTGCCTCTGGGAGCACAGTCTCGCTTACCAAAGCTGCAACAAGTCTTTGCCCGTTACAAACCAACTGCCATTATTCTCCTTGGCGGTGGGCTGGATCATTGTGGGTGCTGACCCACTGCCCAATGCTGGCAACAGTATTATGTTGCGCTGACATGAGAGAGGGGCTGTGAAGAGCAAAGAAGGCTTTAATTTTGCACTCTTTTCCTGAGCGCTGTGTGCAGTGTAGGACCATACTACTGCTGCCAACTTGGCAATCCTGATTGGCAAGTTTGCTTGCTGAACCACAGGTGGCGCTGCATGCAGACATGGTTTAAAGTCACTGTGTAGTCTCCGTGCGAGAGCCACAGTTTCATGTTTTGTAGCAATAGCTACATTACGGTACCATTTCGAGTCTTTAGCGTGGCGGCGCCGCCACCCTGTGGCTGCGTCGCCACCCCGTGGCTGTGCCGCCACGCTGTCACGCGGTTGGTCACGTGGTGCGGAGCAGCTGCCGGCGGAGCGGCGCCGTGGCTGATCACGTGGTTCGTCACATGGTTAATCACGTGACCAAGTTCTACCAAGTTCCACTCGGCCAGCTGTAGCTAACGCGTCACTCCAGGTTTAACCAGAGCTAAACCACCGCCAATTTGTTTTCCCTGTGCGTTGTTTACCCAAAGCAGCCATAAAATGTGGAAAAGCCGGCTCCCTTGTGCTTTCCAATACTAGGTTGCTGCCTTAGACCCATTAGTTTGCATACCATTTTCACCGTTGGCAGACTTTTTTTGTTGCCAGGTGCTCATTATGACCTGATAGTGTTAAGGCTCCCGTTCTGCAGGAAATCTGGCGGCATCGGTGGCGATGGCATTGTGAGCGAAAAAGCAGGTGGCCCACTGGCCTCCTAGGACACTTGACTTTTTGACGTTGTCACAACCTGCCCACTGGATTGTGAGCAAACTGCCCATCATGGCAGGTGGCAGTTAAATTAATGATCGGTGGGCAGAGGTTCCTTGGGAAGAGAAACACTGTGCGGAGTGCAGAGTAGAGCCTTTGGTGGCGTGCGCGCTGCGGTGCCGTCCCGGAGGCGATATGCCAAATGGAATCCACACGCAGCATAAGTTCTGTAACATTATTCGCTCGAGATGTATGCTTCGAGATTTTGAATACCAAACATTCAGATCGAATCGAATATTGAATTCTTTACTATTCGACTAAATGTTCTAAAGTTTTTGTGAAGTCGCACGTGTATTCGCAGTCATACTTTAAAAACAATAGCACTGTGCTTTTTATGTAGGCTCGAATTCTTCTGTGCTGTGGCTGTATCCGGGTGGCTTTATCCCGCTGACCCAGGTGTTGCACAATGCCGAGGAGCATGGAAAAATGCTGGCCACCCAGCAGAAGAAGATGCGGACGTTTGAAGAGTCCCTCAAGTCAAAGAAGACTGTGGCGTCCATGATCGAGAACAAGAAGGATGCCAAGCCCACAGCTGCAAAGGGCAAGGAGGCTGCTAAGAAGAAGGCTGAAGGTGAGATGACTGACCGTGTTATTTACTGCCGGCAGCACGCTTAACAGGAACGCTTGAGCGCGTGACTTCCAATGACATTAGCGCCGCTGGGGGTCGGCCTCTGGGCCTGAGACAATGTAAGGGTGAAAGCAGAACACCAGCTGTCAACAACCGCCAAAAACATACCGTGCAGCATGGTCTCAGACCCAGCGCTCAATGCACAGCGGTTCTAATGTCAGCACAGGACATGCACTCGAGCATTGTATGTTAAGCTGACTGTTGGTTGTACTCTTGCCTTGGTGCTTACAGCAAAAAAAAAAAAAAAAAGACCTGGCACTTTGTTGCCAAGATTATGTGAAAGCATGAAATGCTTTGAGTTGCTTTCATTGGGGCTTTGTGTTGAGCCATTAGGCAATTCATGGAGAACCTTTCTCATGTAGTATCTGATGCCATGTGCGTGCTTCTCTCCTAGTTCAATCAGGTATGTTCCTCCATTGTTCAACCGTTTAGTGCGTTAGTTTCTACTTTACTAGCCACTGCTTTGGCTACATTTCTTAGAACCTTCTTCGGTACTATTTTAACACTCTCATTTCTATTTCACCGTGCATTCAGGCTTAGATTTATGTTAAATTTTATTTTGTAGCCTGCCAAATGCTGCCTTTGGACATGTCACACTCTGACTTCATCCAGGTTTTGGGAACTCAGATCAGTTTGATAGCATATTTGTACCGATTACTTTTATAGGTTTTGGGAACTCAGATCAGTTTGATAGCATATTTGTACCGATTACTTTTATTTAGAATTTGAAGGACTGTTTGAGCATTTAGGGTTCTGCTACATGTATGGTTTGTGTTGGAATCCTGTGGAAACTGGGGTCATGGAGAATATCAAAAACCACTCACGTTTAGCATTTGGAAAACATTTGTAATTGTTTTTTATATCTATTGTGTAGGCTTGCCAGGGATGTTCAAGCCACCTGGTTAAATTTTTTGTTTCATGGAAAGACAAGTGACACTGGCAAAGCAGTTTTTTTTGGAGTGATTTCTTCCTTCAAAATGATCTAGGGAATGCCGTGTGCTGTTGTAAATCCGTAGCTATTGTCCAATTTTTCCACGGCGAGTGCAGGTCAGGAATTAGTAGCTGAGTAATCTACCCTTTCCCTTGGGCTAATCAAGAATCTTTTCTAGCTATGTTTTATTGATATGGTCACGTGGGATGTAATGAATTTGAAGTGGTATGTGGATTGGATAAGGCAGTGCATAAGTGACTGTTTTTACAGTGTAGCTGTTTGTGCTACTTTCACCAGAAGTGCATGATTTGGCATCACATTGCTTGCGCTGCACGTCAACGCAAACGTCTTGGATTTCGCGAAGTTGCCGCTGTGAAAGTGCTGTAGTCGAGCTGCTGAAAAACGGCTAACGTCGTAAGGAACACTGGTGTCAGACATCATTTGAGCTGAAGTCGGGACCAACTGTATATGGTGCAGTGTTGCACAAATTGCGGTCAACTGGCTGTTGCGCTTGTTCCCGAGAGCAAAAACAGTTATCATGCATGAACAGTGAACAGTGCGCTGAGGTGAATGTGCAGAAAGAGCAAGGGTGACTGTTAGGGAGCAGTTCTTTACGACAAGCCATAGCAATAGCTGACTTTTACGATTTATGCAGATAGTGCAAACGTCAACTTTATGCTTTGTTGAGAGAAGGCAGGTTCTGAATGTATAACCGGTTCATGATCACACTGCTATTTAAAGTACGACAGTTACTGAGCACTGCCCTTCTTGTTTTTGTATTTCTTCGCACTAAGTGTTATGCCTACACCTAGAAAGAATGTGTAGGGATGGTTGCTTGTGGTTGTTTTGAAATAGGGGAGCCTGCCGTTATAAGAGTATGAAAATTTTCTTTTGTGATGTGAGGCTGCTTTTCCTCACATGTTTCGTTTCTTTACTAGCCCCCAAGAAAGAAGCTGCAGTAGTGAAGGAGGTCACTGCAAACGGTGATGCTGGTGGAGACCCCGATGATGACGACATTGCAAAGAATAGGCAGAAGCTGTTTGAGAAGATGCAAGGCAAAAAGAAAACCGAAAAGGGGTAATGGCATACGAGACCTTGTCTGCTGTGTAGATTTCTTTGGTTGATTGCTGCCTTGGCTGTTTGCCTCGTTTGCTGCGTGACACATACTTCACAATTTGACAGCCTGGCTACATCACATCGGTTTTTACTGGTTTTCCTATGTGCAGTCATGTATAAAATGTCTTCATTTTTATTTTGCAGTGCTCACACAAATGTTGCATTGTGTTTAATTTGGTTCAGTTGGATCCTGTGTTGGAAAGGGTTGTTATAAACCCTTTTCATTGTTGTTAAGTTAGATTCCACATGTTGCACAGTGTTCGTATATAATGTAACATCACCGGTAATCAACTAGACAAGAATGAAATACTGAAACGCGCATGCTACAGTCGATCCCAGATATATCAAATTCAGAGGGGATTGTGAAATAGTTTAATATGTCGAGAATTCAATGTATAAAAGGCAGATATCGATAAGCTTATCTATAATCTAGCAGCAAGAATATACTTTGTCCTCGTTAGTAATGCAGTTCTTGCAATGACATGCTGCCCACTGGCATGCTGGCTGCACACGGCTCATTGGGCATCATTAGGCTTGTCTGCTTCGCAATGAAGCCACAGTAGACGGTGCTTTGAAACTAGCCATTATACTGTAAACAGAATAATGGTAATGGCTTTGGCAGTGAAACGAGCAAAGCACGCTGGGCAAGTGGCACCACTGGGCTGTGGTCAGGTGGATTGGCTTCCCCCCATGACAAGCTGTGTGCAGAATGCTGCCTTTTTCATGTGATGGCGGTATCTGATGAAAAATTAGTACTAGAGACCAAAAACTGCCCTTAAGTACACCCCATGGTTTTACTGCGCTTTTGCTGCCAGCAAGTGCCCAGTGCCGTGCAGCCGAAGAAAAAGTGGTTGTGGGAGTGCGATATTATAGAATAATTTGAGATATCCGGGATCAACTTTGGTGCTTCACAGATTCATATGAAAGGAGCCAACAGGCATTGAAACCAAGGAAAGCACAGGGGAATGTAACTTTCTTTTTTTAGGGTAATGTTGCTTAATATGCAGGACATTGCTGTATACTAGAAGAAAGGTCAAAGGTCCTGCAATGATCTATTTGCGTACCGCTTTTTGTAACAATTCATCCTGTCTCAGTCTTCCATTTTTTAGTTCGTAAAACTGGCCTTAGTGTCACTCTTTGCATCTGTACCGGTTTTAGAAGAGGAAAGTGTTAGTATCGAAGGGGCAACAGGGCATTTAGTGCTGCTGCTTCAATACAAGGCAGCATTTCTTCATTTCTTTCATTTATTAGATTGCTTTTTTTCAACCTGTGTTCAAGATTTTGTTTATAGTTCTGAGCTTGGGGTACTTAATAGTGGTCATGCTCTTATTTCTGCCGCATTTTGAATTGTAGTGCCAAGAGCCCTGCTGCTGCCAAGGACAAATCGAAGAAGCCCCGCATCTGGGACAATGGAGGCAAATCTTCAGATCTCAAGACACTCGATTATAGCGAAGGGGCACCGCCACAGGGCGAAGACAATGGTCGCTCAGAGGAGCTTCTTACCGCTGAGTCTGTGAGTGTGTAGTAAATGCTGCCCTAATTAAGGCTGACCTAAGAGACTTGACTTTGTAAAACGCCCAGCATAGAAGTATTGAACACAAGTTTTGGATCTACAGCCGGTTCTTGATAGTTCAGACTCGAAGGGGACTGAAAATGCTCGAATTTTGCCAAGCTCGAATTAGCAGCTAATTAACAGTAAATAAATTTTCAGTCTCCTTTAAGTTGGGATTATGGAGAGGTCGCTGTAGTTCCAATCTTCTTAATAAGGTAAAGTGAGGTGCACTCAGTAGGTAGTACAACGAGCTCTTGGGCAAGTTTGTTACTTGTCTTAGGCATAGTAGCAGCGCAAAAAAACATGCACAAAAGAAGAAGAAGTAAACATCGAGAGACACGTGCAGACGCTGCACTCACAACTGATTTTATTCCAAGCCATCAAGGGGAATATTAGAGAGAAAGAAAGAAGGCGTGCCAACACAACATCCTGAACATGCATCTTATCTTGTAGCAGAAAAAAGTTCACGTTCTGAACTATACAACAGAACTGACGTATCCCTAATACAATTACTGCCCCTTTTCTTTATATGGAAGGCTTCCAATACCTTACGTGCGGTCTGGTCTTTACTTACTACTTTATTACTTACTACTTTAGTACTTTCAAAATGTGCCAAACACTTGCAAGAACTGCAGTGCTCTACTAAGCGCACGTCCTCACTGTTCTGTAAATTTCGTTGGTGCTCCCTGAGTCGATCGTTCTGGCATCTGCCTGTTTGGCCTACATAGGCTTTCCCACCTATGTATACAGTGGTATCTCGTAAACCACTCATGTTTGGCAATGCACGCATGGCCTGGCATGCTTTTTTCCGTAACCTTTTTTTGCGAATTCCTTGCCGGAGATACAAGGGCATAGTCTGGATAGTTTTTCCAGAGTGGAAAAAACGAGTGGCACCTCAAACCTGCCTGCAACCTTCTTCAGGTTGTGCGAAATTTTATGCAGGTAGGGGACAACTTCCGGTCGCACGCTCCTTTCATTTTTCCTCGTCTTCAGGCTCTTCGTGCGCTTCTTCACTTTCTTAAGGAGGGTCTCGGAAAAGGAGGGTCTCGGAAACTGCCGTCACGACCGACTGAGGGTACCCAGACGCTGCCTGCGTACCCTCAGACCGCGCTGCCTTGAGGCATTTCAATGTGTACTAGGCGCGCGTATGCTCGTGTCACTGTGTTTTCAGCGGCTTCCATTGACATGATAGCTTCACACTGAAATGAATGTTTTCATCAGCGAAGTGAGTGAAAAACTGAAAGCCGCCTTGCAACACAGTTCGCAAGCAAGAGTCAGAGCCTTCTGCAAAACCATCACAGGAAGTTGTGCACCGCATATCATCTTTAATCTCATCTCATCATTAAATCTGGTTCAGTAGGGACTGTCAGCTGTAAACTGTCTTAGGCAGCGGTTTCTGGTGAAGCCTATTGAGATACGGGCACATATGTTTGCGCAGAAAAAAAAAAAAGGCCGCTTACTCGGAAAAATTTAATTGAAGCGGAACATCACTCCGAAAGTTGTTCATTGTGGTGGAAAATAATTGCATTGTCTTGTATGGCTTGCTGACGGGGAATCGGAAATACTTCGTTGTGGCGGAAGCTTTGCTGTCACAGTGTTCATTGTAGCAGGGTTTTACAGTATATCACATTTTGACTTACTGTTCATCACCAATGCATGGTACCTATCACTGTAGGTATGTTTGAAGGATGAACATGGTGTACCTTATTTTAATGAGGGCTGCAGTTGTTGGGACAGTGTGTATCCCATATAGAGCAAAACCTCATTAATTCTGTCTTTAAGGGAATAGATAAAACGTCTTGTTTATTCTTAGGTTAAATTATCACATAGTCCCTAAATAACTGCCAAAAGCCTTTTGCATGTAGTGAAGTTATTTTACAAAAATCTAACCAATGTTCATATGGTTTTGACATGACAATTGCACAGCAGTGGACATATGTCACAGTTTGGTCAAGCATTTTGCTGTATGCACACATTTGGAAGCATTGAAGCAGAACTACACCATAATGTAATAAGGGCCTCGTGGCCTATTTGGTAGTGTGATGCTCTGGCAGTAGAGCCTTTCTACAAGTGGTGGTAACGCATGTGTGGTAGGCTTAACCACATAAACAGCGAGCAGCATATGACGAGCGTGCTGTTTCGGTATACTGGAAGAGTTAAAAAACCATTTATATAGAGGCGAGAGAAACTCGCATTGGCAACTGCGACACAAATTGACAGGCTATCGTGACAGAGGCACATTGTCTACTCGAATTATTGGACATAATTTATCTTTCAAACTTTGTGGCCGCAGAAATTTTTGAAACGTAATCAGGATTTAAGATTATCTGATACCAAGTTATTGAGATTTTGCTCTATGTATAGCAGGTATTAAAAAAGAAATTTGCAGAAAGGGGTGCAAGTTGATTTTGAGAAATAGACCATACTGATGCCAGTGGCAACCAACATTGGATGCTGAAATGGTTCTGTGTGTGGTTTGGGTTTCTGACCATGCACCATGCTTTCTTTCTCTTTTCTGTTCTTCTGTCATGTAGCGCTCGTGGGTCGGACAAGGTGGTGGCGAAATCAAGGACATGGAGTACTCTGAGAGCGAGGATGAAATTGAAGAGGAAGATGCTCCTGTCAGCTCAAAACAGACGACCAACAAAGGGTAATTATCTTCCTGTCCTGGGGCCTGAAGAGCAAACATTTATTTCGAAACTGTGCAAAAGAGATGCTGGGTGCGACTTTATCTTTGTCTGATGACCATTTTATGTTTGCATATGGGGTGCAATATTATTGAAGCTAGTACTTCAAATTTTTCGCTTTTAGGGAGGCCAGTATCATTTATGTGATGTTGTATGTGGAATGGTGTGCATTTGGCAGGTACTGTAAGGTCATGAAAGGCAGTTTACTGGTATACCTCAAGAGAAAAGTATATAGCAGCCGTATCTTACCGGTGCTCTTCTATGGCACAGAAACATTGAGGCTGATGAAAAGGGTTGAACCTAAACTGAGGACAATGCAGCGAGCTTTGGAAAGGAAAATGATAGTTGTAATGCTAAGAGACTGGAAGAGGGCAGAGTGGGTCAGAGAAGAAATGAGTGTTAGTGAAAGAAATAGGCATAGGCAGGCCATGCAATGTGAAGGCTATACAGCCAATGGTTGTTAAGGGTAGCAGACTGGATTTCAAGAGAAGGCAAGCATAGCACAGGGTAGCAGAAAGTCAGGTTGGCGGATGAGATTAGGATGTTTTGTTTGCGGAGATAAGGTGGCCACATGTGGCACAGGACAGGAGTAATTGAAGGGACATGGGAGAGGCCTTTGTCCTGCAGTGGGCATTGTTAGGTTGATAATGTATGTGGTACAGCATGGTACCGCACTGCAGTATCACAGGGCTTTGCCAGAGTGTCTTGCCGAAAGCAGTGCTTCTGGAATGTTTAGTTTCAACCTGCTGAAGCTCAAACCAACGTAGCCTCGAAGTACTGCCGCAATATTTCTCTAGGTGTGCTTTTATGTGTTGCAGTAACAGTGAAAGCAGTTAAGAGCTCTTGTCGTCAATAGCTTTACTGCAGGATGGCTTTGTGTGCCTATGCTCTGGAAGCTGTGAGCATGCGCCACCAGCTTCCACGCCGGTGTCTTTTGCTCTTGAGCGCATGAGAGCAGCAAGCTTGTGGAAGCCTCGTGCTTCGCGCTCATAGCTCCCACTGCATAGCCAAAGAAAGCTCTCCTCGAGTATAGTAAGAAGCACAAAAAGCCTACAGATGATTCCTTTTTTTTTTTTCTGTATAAAATCATTAGTATGAGTATGGCTCTCCATAATGTGTTTTCAAGTTTCGTCCCTTTTCTTTTGTCCTTCAGCTTGGCTGAAAAATGAATGTTTGTACATGGGAACTTGAATTATGATGCCAAAACTTAGGGCTGAAATTAGTTCCTGTAGTTGAGAGTAATCCTTGTTACAGTAAGTTATGAAATTTCTGACTTTTTCATATGGAAATACACTAAGGCCTCTTAGCTGTAACAGCTGAGATGGTGTGCCACATCCTGCAAGCATGGCTTTATTTAACATCAAAGATTTTTTTTTACACAATGTGTAGTTGTCCAGCTACATGTATTCCTTCTTGTTGGCTGTCATAATTGTTATCAGTGGTTGACTGCTTTTAAGTGCATTTAGTCTTTTAGCGTTTGCTCTAACTACCACTGAAGCCATTGTGTGCCAAATCTCATCATGGTTAATGCCTTCTGCTTTGCTCGTTTATGCTAAGAACATTGATTTGTCCTCTTGGTGTACTTCTCTGCAGTTAAGTAACAAGAGATGACTTTTGGGCAGTTGTTGTCATGGTCGTGTGCTCCAGGGATGGAATTCTGCAAGTTCCGCCTTCATATGTGATGCACGGCTCTTGCACAAAGGCTGTGCAGCTGTTGTGTTCGTACCTTGCGCAGATAAAAGTGTCGTAATTTAGACTGGGCTTGCATATCTGTTTAGGAGTCACAGCCACTTGCAACATAAATGTAAGTTTTACTTTGTGTTTTCTATTTTTATGTCATCTTAGAGAACAACACATTGGTTTCGTATATAATATATGTGCATCACTTGATGGTGTTGGAAAACTAGTTTGATGTTTTCAGGTGGCCTTACAGCTGAACTCCGCTACAATGAACACCGCTTTAGCGTAAATTTTGCTTCAGAGCCATAGAAGTCATTGCAACAAAGTTCTCGCCACAACGAACCTTTTTTCGGGCTTGTTTTCTCTTCAACAAAATTTTCACTCAATGGGCATGAAAATTTATATTATGATAAAATAAGCATAACGTCAATCGTCTGTAACTGCATCCATTAACTCTAATGGTAAAGCTTGAAATGAGCCACAGATTCTTTCGTTCAACTCCATTCTTTATGAATGAGCGTTTATTCTCTTGTGCTCTATTCCTGAGAAGCGTGTAAAGGCTGATGGTATCAATAAATGAAAGGAAATGAAAGCAGTCTTATGAAGAAACCTAGAGGTAATAAGAAATGTAATAAGAAATGAAAGCAGTCTTATGAAGAAACCTAGAGGTAATAGTCTTCTTTCTTTTTATCTCGTGAAAAACCCTTTTTCAGAGGCAAGTCTGGTGGCATGTTTAGCATGTTCCGAGGCTTGGTGGGATCGAAGAGCATCACAGCTGAGGACATGGCCCCAGTTTTGGACAAATTAAGGGACCATCTGATTGGTGAGTTTGTTTGGACTTTGTTTACCATGACAGGGTCACAGCTTGCATAGTAAATATTTCGTAGTGTTATTAGACATAAAATAAACATGGGGTGGTATGAATTCAAAAGAAACTTGGATCTTGTTACCAGTAGATCACCTTTCTTTTTTTTAAAGGAGAAGCACAAGATAGCAAAGCTGCATGCCTTTGCAGCAGTTACTTGGGATCCTTTTGAGTACTTTGAAGAAGGGAGGGGAAACTAAGAAAGTTGTCGAAACACTCATAAGAGGGTTGCATTCAGTTATGAGCAGCAGAAATCAGAGAACAATGTGGCGTTCCAGCTAGAATCAAGAAAAAGAAGCAATTTTGAGCATTATAACTGTTGTATATAGTAGATAACAAGTGGATTAAGGCACTGGGTAGGAACAGGGGAATACAGTGAAACCTCATTATAGCGAACAGGTAAAAAATCTTAAAATAGTTCGATATAATGAAAATTTGCATTCTAAAATTTCTCCTAAACCCTCACTGGAGAACCAAAATTTAATCAGCGAAAGAACAGCAACTGGTAGTGACCTTTTCCATAGTTTTAGCACCGTTTTGAAGCCACCCATTTGAAACGATTGCAGAGGCCTAAAAAAACCCAAATGGCAAACATTCCTTAGGTTGGCTTCCTCACAAAGCACTGCGACACACAACAGTGGCAGGTTAAACGTCAGTTAAGGTGGTTTCGTCGCTTTACAGTGGTGTTGCATAAAAACCGGACACCAAGACGAAAGCTATTGCCGTTGTCACGATGTCCGCTCCATGTCAGTTGGCGTGAGCAGAGTATGGCTGCTGGAAAGCTACAACAACTGACATGTTGCTGGTTTCGGGGCACTATCTACAGGTGTGAGAGGTGCAAACATGTGCATACCGCTTGGTTACCAGCTATTCTCGCTGCTATGTTTTCTGTGGTGCTGTTTGCAAATGTGAGATATAGCGTCAACTAAGGCGCTAATGCTTTCCGCACTGCCACTAGTCACACGTGTAGCGAGGCAAAGCCATCTGCCGGCCATCTCGGTGGGCATAGCGTGGCACTTGGCAGTTCGATATGTATCCGTTTTATGGCAAATCAGTCACTGGCATTCAATATATATGAAGTAAGAAATGCATGCATTTGTTGAAAATATTTAGGAAAAGTTTGATATAGCCAATGATTCATAATATCTGTGTTCGTTATAGTAATAGGGTTTGACTGTAGCTAGAAGGAACTTCAGAAGGCAGAGTACTAGGCGCAGAGGCACACAGATGGGCTGGATTGCCTGACTGATGTCGTGGTACAAGCGATTCTTGTCAGTTTTGTTATTGGGTAATTCGAAATAATTCGGACATTTTCCCGGTCTCTTGAAATTCGATTAACGAATTCTTACTGTATGCAGGGGCCTATTGGTTTACATTCTTTTTCTGGCTGCCTCACCATACTTTTTGTATGACAAGGCTGATCACGGTAATCCCGGCACGGGCTGGGCAACATTATTTTTTCATTCTTTTTTCTCTGCCCACACTACTATATGTATGACAAGGCTAGCCTGTTGTGCCAAATGGCAGTGTGGGCAGGGCACTTTTCTTCTACTTTCTTTTTTCCGCCCTTTCTAATTTATAATTTATGTATGACAGGGCTGTCAGGCAGTGTTAATTATTTTCGAAGCTTTTCAAGGCCATGCCAAGGGGCTTAGAATAGTGCATGTTTGCTAACTGGGAAGAGGATGTTGACATTCTTTTGTGTGCATCATACTCACTACGTCCACTTTTCTTTTTTACGACATAAAGCTATTGAGGCCTGTTAATGAACAATAATTCTGATGCCATAATTTTAACCTCATTGGGTTCTTTGGGAAAATGTAAGTTATGGGACTTTAATTATAACACCATGCTTTGAAGCTTCAGTATATTTTATTCGGTTTATTTGAAATATCGGTTACTTTGAACACATTCTATGGTGTGGAAATGTACAGTGAAAATATCACTGTATAATTTGAGCAACAAGAATACGGCTCATTGGAGAGTTCTTTGGTTCCGGAGTGTTCCATCCCAAGCTCCATACTGCCACCATTCTAAGAGTAATGCTCAAGTGGCAAGCTGACAGCCTGAACTGGTGTTTACGCTTCTGGTCTGCTCATTTATGATTGTCGGATGTTTGAAAAAGGATAGCTTATACGTACATACCTGCCAACTCTTCCGAGTTTTTCGTAAAATGTAGAATTTGGACCTGTGTTACAGTTTTGTGAATCTTGCCTCAAATTTTTCACAAAATAAATTTTATTTGCAAAAAACGTTTCAAATTCTATTTAAAAATTGTAAGGATGATCACGATACTCCCTAGTGCGAAATTTGAGCGCAGCTCTTTCTGCATCGCCAGCACGAATGGCAAGGTCCTCTTGAAGGCGACGCAGAGCCCCTGCTCAAACAGTTCGTTTAGCAGCAGTGCACCACTCTGGTGCCATCTATGAGCGAGTGGCGGCTATACTTCCGTTCGCTCGGCACGGCTGGTCTCGAGAGTAGCGTGCTCTTTCCACCTTCCCCTCGCTCCCCTCACGCTTGGTTACACATCCGACGGCGACGCGGCTCAACCCATGAATGAACGCTGTGCTCTAAAACCACACCATTGCCGGTGGTACCTTGCACTGCCACGAGAGAGCAATATGTACCACCTGTGAAATTGGCACCAGCAGCTGGAATATTGTACAGTAAAACATCGTTAATTCAATCCAACTAAATAAACATTTATTCCTACTCATCATCCCCTGTTAATTTGGATAATCTGTTCTGCCGCCAGAGTCTCGCCAAACGCCCGTCTTGAGAGCTCGTTTATTCGGACGCCCAGGGGCTGGCATCGGTCAGTTCAGACAGGCTTCCGAAGTGGAGCTGCGTTGCGGTATGACCTGCTTCACCAATCAATCGCCCAAATATTTGTCCTGAGGCCTGAACTGCACGTCGCATTGCTTCTGGCGCCCCTCTGACATGCGCACAACTGCAGGTGTTTTGACGATCAGCAGGCCTTCGGCGATTGGCTGATGGAGAGTCTGGCCCTGTAGTTTCGTTTCCGGAACTTCACCTCCAGCCCGGAGCAGCGGCGGCTATCGGCTGTGCTTATCAGTCATCCAACCGAGCTACACGCCATTTATAATGGCGATTGTGTCGCTGTTGACATTTTTTTGTTTGTTTGTTTATCGGAGGTGTCTTAATTGCCGCTCCAGCAATGTTTGTTTATCGGAGGTGTCTTAATTGCCGCTCCAGCAAGGCTCTGAAACCGATGTGCGCTTCCCTCGATTTCGTCCACGCGATACTTCTGTTCTTCCAACTCCACGCTCGTCACGTGCTGTTCGCTGTTCATGCGTTTTCTCTTAGGCGAGACCATGTGTGAAAAAGCTCCAGCGCTATCGCATTGTGTGTGCACTGAAAGAAGCGATGCAACGCATCATTTTTGTGTGCTGACTAGCCCCCCCCCCCCCCCCCTTTCCTTTGGTCGCAAAGGTTTTACGAATCTGAAATCCTTCAGGTTGGCTTCAGGTTATAGCAGTTATTATATCCCTCTCTCTCTTCATTCTGTGGTTCATTTTTTCTTCTTTAAATACGACTGGCTCTCTTTGCAGTGGTCACCGCTTGCCTACAACAATAAATTACTCAGAATGTGCTTCCCACTCATTCACTCTTATTGCACTGCAGCGAAGAACGTGGCAGCTGATGTGGCCCAGAAGCTGTGTGACTCTGTGGGGGCACGCCTGGAAGGCCGGGTGCTGGGCAGCTTCACAGGGGTGGCCTCCACCGTGCGAGCCACCCTGGTGGATGCCTTGGTGCAGCTTCTCTCGCCCAAGCGCCGCGTCAACCTGCTGCGTGACGTACTGGAGGCCCAGCGCAGTAGCCGTCCATTTGTTGTCACCTTCTGTGGCGTCAATGGCGTAGGGAAGTCCACCAACTTGGCCAAGGCAAGCAACAGTCTGGCTGTTCTTGTCAATGGGCTTCCATTGATGTGTTGGGCCTTTACCATCTGCTCATATTTACTAACCTTGCCTCACGCATGCTTTGATTTGATTTCAAGAACTGTGCAGGAACTGTGATGTGACTGTAGGTCGGTTCAGTTTGGCTGCAGTCGCTATACTGCTTTCATAATAACTCGTATCAGTCATGGATTTCATTTTGTTTTTCACTTTGCATTACCACAGTACAGTTTACTCATTGTTATGCTGTCTAATCAAGCAGTATGTATTTCTGTGTGCATTGTATTTCTTTTTGTTTGGTTCCAAGTTGGTCTTGGCTTGTTGATTTCGGATTGGAAGGCAGTACACTATTCTGAAAGAAAAAAAAGAACCTTTTGACAGCAACATTTGCCTAATCATCTTTTTCTGGAACTATTTTTCATGCTAAAGAGATATTCAGTATTCGAAGGCCAAGTTTTCATAATTGTTGTTGATTCGTATTCAAAAATTTCTGTATTTACACACCCATGTTATAACCATTGTTTCATCATATCCCTGGCAGCACCGAGTATAAGTATAATCTAGAGAGGGGCTGCACTTAAAAAGAAAAGCAATTGTGATGATGGATCCAATGATGAAACAGCTGTCTTCATACTTCAGTTTAACGTGGTAGAACCTTGTTGATATGATCTTCGAAGAATTAAAAAAAAATTTTATCTAGGAAAACGTCTTATCCAGAACCGCTGAGATTTTGACAAATGGGCCAAGATTGATGTACTGTCGCGCTCAGTGTGAGCAGCTCTTTGCCCATCACCGCGAAGGTGCGATGGTGTGCTGCTAGCTACCTGGATGGCTAGCAGCATAACGCTTCACCAGCAGGTGGCCTGCCACACTGCTAGCCACCCTGGGGTCTTCCCGTGGCAGCCACTTTCCAGGTGGCGCTTCACTCTGCTACTCGGACAACCGGTTACGCCGACACACGGAATGCAGGAATGGACGCCTAAGAGCTGCGCTCTAAAACAGTGCGATTCTCTGGGACATTTTTATGGCTTGTGATTTTGAGCACCAGCATACAAAATCTGGAATGTCTAAAAAAGGTTCTGTTGTTCCCCTCATGCATGCATCAGGAAGAATAAAAATCTGAAATGTATTTTGATCTCAAGAAAATGGAAATATTTGAGATGCTGCAGAAGACATGGGAGTTGTGGATTACCAGTTCAAAATTAGTGGCAAGCTAATTGCAAACATGCATTGTGAAATTATTCTGTCTGTTATCATGAAATGAAAGGTGCAGTCTCAGTGGACACCACAGTGCAGTCTCAGTCGCATCTCAGTGGACACCTCAGCCGCGCTCTGAGGGAAGGGAAGAAGGTGGGAGGGAAAGAGGAAAGAGAGAAAGATGTGCCGTAGTGGAGCTAAAATGAATAGTTAATTTCTTTTTTGAGGAGAAACCTGTTGCTGCATCCTTGAGTCCAGATACAGCGGTTGAACAATTTTTTTAACTCAGCGGGACCCTGAATATGATCCGAATAACCAAACAGTCTGAAAAGTTCATGAAGTTAAAACTATATAATGTTTCTGTGAAAAACCGGCTTCAAAAATCACAATCTTCGCTGCTGCCCACGTTCCATTTGCAGGAGATAATATTAGACTGTATTTGAGCCACAGTCATGCTTTGGTATGTGGGCACCACCTCACGTCTCAATACCAGACAGTGTGACATGGGTGCAAGTCATACCACAAACAAATGCACGTGCCGCACAAAGCAAGAAGGCAATTTGCATGCATGGGCAGCAATGCCCGCGAAGACAGAGAGGTAACCCATGGTACAGCGTGAGCGGAAGTAAGCGCCTCTGAAAGAACTGCCTGCTGCATCTGCCTCGCAGTGCGGCTGGCATCGTCCAAATTGCAACGGACACTGCAGCGGTCTGTTTCAGTGCTATTGCACACTCTTTGTAGGCCATCTCGCTGGCAACAGAGAGCGTGCCATTATCTGAAGTGGCAGTGATGAAGTACAAAAAGCCAAGCCTATCCAAGTTGATGCCTTTTACAGCAGCGGAGAACCAGTTAGTTGTGGCAGTGATGCCCACTCGCGTCTATATTAGGCCAAGAATATGAGCCTTCAGTTGAAAAACGATCCCCACAGCATTGCCAGCATCGATTTTAGTCTGAAAAATTTAACTTTCGGGCTCCCCGGCGTCTTCAAATATCGATCATGAAAATGTACATGTTCAAATGAGGTGCTTGACAGTTCCAATGAGGTGCTTAGTGGTTCCCCAGCGAAGTCTGAAATATAGCACAAGCCCAGATTATTGCACTCTGAAATGTCGGTTAAGATGCCGATCACAACGGTTTCTAACAATTGGATTGGGATGGTTGTCAAGGGGAGTTGTTCTTTTCATTACATCTATATTGTTTTTTGTGCACTATTTCTTTATGATGCTTAATTGTACTTGACTGGCGTGCACCCTTTTAGAATCATTTTGCATGGTTCTCATCCTTTTCCAACATCGTGGAAACTTGCAGATCTGTTTCTGGCTCATCGAGAACAACTGCCGGGTGCTGATTGCTGCTTGTGACACGTTCCGAGCTGGCGCCGTGGAGCAGCTGCGCACCCACATGCGCCACCTGAATGCTTTGCACCCCCCAGAGAAGCACAGCGGCAAACAGATGGTGCAGCTTTATGAGAAGGGCTACGGGAAGGACGCTGCAGGCATCGCCATGGAGGCCATTAATTATGGTGAACTTTTGCTTTAATTGCATATATAATGCAGCCAATCTCCTCTTGTGCCATTGTGGTGCTGGACCACATAGTGCTAGCATTTTGCCCCTGAACCTTAATTTTAGTGCACCGCTCAGCTGACAGTCTTTGCATCTTTCACTAGCATTTGAGCCCAAGCATTGGGTGTTAGTAATCTGAAGAATTTCAGTATTAGTGTGGTGTGATGGAATGCGCTTTCAGTAATAGCTTAGTCATGCGGTGGCTCTGCACACTAAAGTATCAGTGTTTATGGCATGCCTGAAGTTAAAATACTCATTTAGATAATCCTTCAAATAATCCACGAACATGCTTTTACAATTGTGGTCACTTGCTGTCGACTCCTGTTAATACGAAGTTTGCGGGGACCACAAAAAATTTTGCATTAAACACACTTGCAATTAAGCACAAGACACAAAAACAGCATTTTTATTAGTCGCGAAGTCGAGTTTCTGAAGAACAGTAGTCTGTCATCTTGCTGGGCTTTTTCGAAGCCGGATCACACCGCTAAAAGCGAGTTCTGCGAGCTGCAGATGTGCCCTAATGCTTCTGCGTTATCTTCAGCGGCAAAAAAGTGCTGCGCGAGAGCATAGACTGCAGCTGCATCGGCAGCTGTCGGTTGCGGCTCATCTTCAGTGTCATCGTCGCTTTCCTGACTTGGTTCGTCGTGTGGTCAAACAATCTCTAGATCTAGAATTTTGCTGCCCGTCAGCGCACCGCATGTTTTGACTGCGGCGTCTCTGGAGACACATTCTTCAAAGCGGACGTCAATGAGAGCTTCGCCAAAATCTGTGTCGTCAGGCTCACTTGATCGTGCTTCCCCCAATGAGGCATCTTCTGAACTACACCGTATTTACATGATTGTAAGTTGACCTATTTTTCAAAACTTGAAAATCCGAATTGGGGGGGTCGACTTACATTTGTAACGAAAACATGGCACTATAAGTAAAGGTGAGGGGAGTGTCAGTAGCCGACGGAAGAGCCGACGCCATTCACGCGTAGTTTCTCTTTGGCTCTGACGCATTTTACTACTGCCGGTCCGATAACGCATCGCGTTCTACGGGAAGCTCAAGCATCCAACACCTTTTCTTTTTACTTTCAAATGCGCGCTCGGCGCTCAAGGGAGCGTTGATAATTGATTGAAGAGCCGCTGTTCCAATCGAGGCGGCACCCCCACTCGGAACGGCAGCGGGGCCGGGGAGTGTCAGTAGCCAACGGAAGAGCCGACGCCATTCACGCGTAATTTCTCTTTGGCTCTGGCGCATTTGACTACTGTTGGCCGCGTTTCATGTTTTTAAAGTAGTGCTTCATCATTCATCATTTGTGCCCTGGGTCTGTTACGCAACCGGTGCTTGTTCACGGCTACATTCACGATGGCTGCCATTCTTTTGCGCCAGAGAAACGAACTGCGTGCCGGGCCAAAAGTTCGACGTTCGCAACGGGTGATACAGGTGTGGCAGCTGCAGCATGGCAAAATTTACGGCTGTTCCACGCGCTGTCGTGATGTGGCTGTTATCGAAGTGTGAGATTTCGCTGCACGACGATGTTAGAACGACGAGCTGTGGGACGGCCGCAGTGATCATGACGGCAGCGCTAGTGAGGACGATGGCGCAAGTGTGGCCGAGTAGTCCAGTGACTAATACATTCTCGTTTTGGAATGTGCCCATGGGCGCTCCTACGCGCGGTAGCTGATAGCGGCTGGCGATCAACGGCGGCCGCTGGATAATGCCATCGCATTCTATTATTAAAGACCAAGCGTAATTGACCTCCAAGTTTTTTTTTATTTTTCAGAAATGTGATGTAGGTGGTCGACTTACAATGGTGTAAATACGGTACGTGCAAAACTGATGGGACAAACACTTCTAATGAACCGAAAATTCCAATTAAGCAGCTTCAAATTATTGAGAGTTGACTGTTATGGTATTCTTCCTCATGTTACACTTGAAAGTGGTTGTGGTTTGCTAGTGTCTCTGCAGAAATGTTCTACAGCATTGTGTGAATGGGTTGAGAGCTCACTTGCTTGCCAACATGTAGCTGCTAATGCAGCAAAGGTATCTAATTTTCACAGTTTTTGACATGTGCAGGGAGATTGTTTGCTATCTAAAAACACGAAGTAGGGTGTGAAGTTATTGTAGTGGTGCTCTGTGTATACAATTTTTTCTCTTCTTTCTCTTTCAGCACGAGAAACTAAAATCGACGTTGTCCTTATTGACACGGCTGGAAGAATGCAGGATAATGAGCCCCTGATGCGTGCTCTGGCAAAAGTAAGTCGATTTGTTGTTGTCCTGTTATAAGGGAAATATTTGTTTTGTTCTGCTTGTATAGGGATGCCAGTATATTTTGGGATAGGCATACGGTCTATCCCGGATATATCGAACTCGGAGGGGATTGAGAGATAGTTCGATATTTAGGTAATTCAATACACAAAACATGGTAACAGATAAGCTTATCTGTAACTCAGAGCTGTGAATATGGTACACCCACGCTAGTGGTGCGCTTCATGCAGCATTGTGCTGCACGCTGGCATTATGGTGGCCCATTGCTCTCTGGGTGTCACTAGGCCTAGCTCACTGTGCATTGAAGCCGCAGTGGACAGTGCTTTGGAAGCAGACACCACTGATCATAGGAGGTCTAATTTTGTTACTAGTAGTATACTCTAAACACAATAATAGTTTAAATTGGGATACAGCTGATTTCTGCATCACCTTCAGCAGCGAAGCAGGCAACGCGAGAGCCATCGCAAGCCTTTGTCCAGTTAGGCTAGCTTCACCGCATGACAGCCAGTGCACTGAAGAATACCTTGAGTTCATTTCTGCAGGGCTTCAACTGAAGGAGCCAGTGACAAAAATTTGAGAAACCAGTGAAGTTTGACAACTCAGTGCCAACTTCAGGAGCTCTGACAGATGAAGAAATATGTCAGGCAGCGAATCCAGAACTTGAGGACAGCAGCCTGGAAGACCTCAAGGAGCAAGTTGAGCCACAACACAATGCTCACGATGCCCCTGCTCTACACACTAGCAGAGCATTCTCAATGCTCGCATGATGCTCAGCATGAACACTGCACACATGTAGGGCACTTGAAACCTGAGGACCTTTGTAATGACTACATTTCCAGCCGAGGGCAGTGCAAAAAACCATGCTGCAGTACTTTCAGAAAAGTTAAGTGGCAGTGGAAATAAACGTGTTCATAACGTTTTTCTTAAAGCAGAAAGGTGTTTCTTTGTGTTTCTTTAATGAACCAACAGAGGACATACTCATATACATACTCATATTAGTGGATTGCGTATTAGCGGATTGCGCAGTTAGAGAGTCATGCCAACGACAGTATGACAGTAACTGATTAGTGAGAAACCTGATATGGTAAAACTTTTTGTCCGTCCAAGCAACATTACTATAGAGGGGTTCTACTGCGGTATGACCAAAAATATAATGCTAGGGAGGTGGGGGGGGGGGGGGGGTAGTTTTCTGCCCTTATGAAAACGAAAATAATTGTTATAATTGTAAAACAAGCTTTGCACCGCATGAAAGACCTTGTCACGATTCTTCCTCCATCTGGGAAATTTGGGCTCATTTAGTGAAAGACTTTTTTCCACCTTTGAGTTTCTAATATCTCGAGACAACCTCCGTGGTGGCTCAGGGGTGGCTCAGTGGTTATGGCATTCGGCTGCTGAGCGCACAATCAAGTCCCAGCTGCTGCGGCCGCCGAACAAGCATCGACATAGCTAGAAAGAGCCAGCGAGACCGAGAACTATAATTGAATGGCATTGTCCTTGGCTGACTGCGTAGCAGACAATTCTTTTGCATTTCATCTCCATAGAAATGCGGCTGCCATGTTCAGGATTTGAACCTGTTTGATCTTGAACATTACATTTGTGTAATTACGGTATTCTTTTTGAACAGCTGCCGCGATGGCTCAGTGGTTACGGCGCTCGGCTGCTGACCCGAAATACGCTGCTGCACGTTGAAGAACACCATATGGTTGAAATTTCCAAAGCCCCTCACTACAGCGTCCCTCATAGCCTGAGTCGCTTTGGGACGTGAAACCGCCATAAACTGAACTAAACTTTTTGAACATCCATCCCTTTATTATGGAGACACTGAGGAGAACGTTATCAAAATTTTTTTGTTGATAAAATCTGATACTAGTTTGGCATTCTGTGGCTTTGTTGCCGCTTGTCCAGCAGCGAAAGGTGCTTTTATTGCTAAGGGATTTGGATACGACGTTGAAAAATTTTTTCTCGTCGTTACGATTCAAACTCAGGACTCACTGATGACGAAATAGGACAATAGTGATGTAAAGCGCCGGAAACAGATATGAGGACCCTGTGATAGCTGGCGGCGAGCGCAGCGCTCCCGCCTAGCAGCAGCTGAAATGAAAATTACTGCCGGCCGGATGTCAAAGGCCTTTATCAGCCATCGTCGTCTCGTTTACGTTTGCACCAATGTTACGATGAATCCCGTTCCCGATTCCGACTGCGAAGTTCTCGCAAACAACTGTGGCCTGCATTCAGCGACCTCAGCCCTACACAGCGTGCGATGCTTTTGAGGCCTGAGGCAGCATGTCTGGCAAGAAAGTCCTAGTGCCGAGGAGTTGGCAGCATTGCTGTCACTGCCGAGCCACCGTCACGACTGATGTGTAGTGACTGGTACGTGCAGGCATATTTAAAATGTGTAATAGTAGTCCTCGAAGGGCTGGTTATGCAATCCAGCCCAGCGTCTTGGCATGTTGACGATGCGAACCTGCCGAGTGGTGCGTTTGCTAACGTAGTGGCGTGTCGAACATCGGCTATACATGTCTTTTTTCTTGCCACAGTTGCTTGCCGTTGTACGATCTTTGTCTGAGGAGCACTTAGAGAGGCAATTGGAGGTCCTCTGCTGCTCTGCCCTTGTAAATCGAGACGCATAACGAAACCATGCGGGCACGCAGAACGCATAGCCGCGAACCACCCCAAAACATACCAAAACTCAGCTGGCCGCCTGTTGAGCCACCAATTGCACGTTTTCTTTGACTTCCAACATTCAGGTTGACTTTTGTAGCGATAGCTACATTACAGTAGCATTTCGAGCCTTCAGCATGGCGGTGCCGCACCCTGTGGTTGCGCCGCCACGCTGTCACGTGGTTGGTCACGTGGTGCAGAGCAGCTGCTGGCGGTGCGGTGCCGTGGCTGATCACGTGGTTCATCACGTGGTTGGTCACGTGACCAAATTCCACTCGGCCAGCTGTAGCTATCACGTCACTCCAGGTTCAACCAGAGCTAAACCACCGCCAATTTTTTTTCGTCTTCCTTTTTTGATAAAAGTGCACTAGTGTTTTTAAATCAAAACTTGTATACTTCAATATCGATAAAACAAGCAACCTTCATGCACCTTAGTCAGTCTCGGAGATCTATGGTGTCTCTTCTCCTATTTCATCATCACTGTTGTACTTGCGAGAATGGCCTATCGCGTCGAAAACCTTATTTTAATTCTCGCTCTTTTCTGATGTTTTTGTGTTTAGGATCTGGTATTCTTTAGTCACAAGCCAGCTTCAATATCTCCTCAGTTTCCCTTTAAATTTCACAACGCCGAATATTTGGGCACTTTACATCCCTCTTTTATTTCCCCTTATCAAAAGTGCTTTCTGCACACGCTGTGCGTGCCTATTCCGTTTTATTCACAGTTTGAATTAGCATGAAGCCGTGCAGCCAAGTTAAAAATTAAGGTGATCAATTTACGGCTAACCTACCTGAATTAGGTGCTCTTTCGATATTGTCAGAGGGGCTGAAAACTAAATATTTTGACAGAATTGGTTGGTTTGATAACTTATCGTGAACTGCGATACATCTCTAGCAGAAACTTTTTGGCAAGCTGCATAGCTTCTAGCCCAAAGCCTGCATGGATAGTCTGAAAATTAAACACTTCGACGCAGTTGCCTGTCTGCTTTGGTTTGATAACTTGCAGTAAAGTGCAAGACATCTGTGACCAAAACCAGGACTGAACAAAATGTGTGACAGTAACTGTCTCTATTATCCCTGTATCCTTCACTCCCACTTTTTTTTTTTTTTAGAGTAAGGCATCGTTACGGCACAAGAAATTTATTGGTTTGGTTGGCCGGCTCAAAACTGATCACTTTTATATTGATGTTAACTGTAAATATCTGTTGCAGGTCTGTTGCGATTCTCGTCCACATATCTGTGAACATGTTTGTTGCTACGTATGTCGAGCTTTCCTGGACATTCAGCAACTAGTGCTATCTATTGGCCGCCAGTAGCAAACCACACGCAACTTGAAAGGAATATTTGCAATTTTGATTAATAAAAAAAAAAAAAGACGAGAGTTTCTGCACAAACACAGTGATTATCATGGCCGGCTCTTCCTCTTTGCTGCAAAATACCTGACCTGTAAAATGCTTCCTGCGCTCGAGCAAACTATTTCTGATGGGCATTTAAAATCAATGGGGTGTACCGAACACTCGAAATTCCTGCGGTGGTTTTGAGAGTTCAACGCCACGCAGCTCCTGTTGACAGCCTTGGAAACTAGAAGCGTTAGACCAGATTCCTTGGTGTTGAGGAGGAGGTGTGCAGTCCATACCTTTTCATTATGGAAGCACAGCAACGTGTAATTGAGTAAGCTAACTCAATGGTGGTTTTTGAAGCTTCGGTTTAACCTTTGGGTGGCAGATTCCCGCTGAATGGCTCCATGTTTGTGCTCTGTGATGGATTGTTGCATTTATGGATGGGCACTATGCTCATCATTTTTGGATAGAAGCCGCCAATCAAATCCACAAAAGTAATTTGAGGAAGAAATGCTTAAGAGTCTGAACTGCTGGCACACGGCAGTGTAATGCTGTGCACTGACCAGCGACCATAGAAGTTAATTATGGTCATTGCTATGGTGACTGCATTTTTGAGGCAAAAGAGCTCAGACTTTTCTTAGTGTTTCTGTGTTCATTCAAGCACAATAGGTTTTGTGACTGGAATGCAGGCCGTTGCAGCTGCTTTTATTCTGTTTCCAGCTGATCACAGTGAACAAGCCCGATCTGGTGCTGTTTGTGGGTGAGGCGCTGGTTGGCAATGAGGCCGTGGACCAGCTTGTGAAGTTCAACCAGGCCCTGGCTGACCACTCAAGCGAGGAGAACCCGCACCTCATTGACGGCATAGTGCTCACGAAGTTTGACACTATCGATGATAAGGTGAGTCTCTTCAGCTCACTGTGCTAACGATTGTTGCACTTGCTAAGCTGCTTCACGTTCGAGACACACTGCATTGTTTTCATCTGTTTTCCCAGGAAGCTTTAGTGCTTTCATTGAGATTTTATAAGTGATTAGATGTGTCATATGGACTGTGGGAATAATAATTCTTACTTTCCAACCCACATTTATATCTTAAAATTCTGGTACTGTAAGCATTTGCGCGAAATTGCATGCACTAAGGTCTTATTAGATTCCTTGCTTCTTGTTATGTGACGTTTCCCAAGAATCTTTTGCGAACACCTGCCAGTCAGGTCATCCAGCCTTGTAGTGTAATCTTTGAATAGCAGTTGAGCCTAGCTGTTCTGACAGAAAAGTGTATTGGCCAAACAACCATCTTCATGTCATTTTTTTCATTATCCTCCCCCAAGGTTGGTGCTGCGATCTCGATGACCTACATTACTGGGCAGCCTATTGTTTTTGTCGGCACGGGGCAGACCTACATTGACCTGAAAACCATCAACGCCAAGGCAGTGGTGCACGCACTCATGAAGTAAACACCCCCCCCCCCCCCCCCCCATTTTCTTCTGCATCCCATTCCCCATTCGTTCTTGCATCATAGTGCTTCAGTTATGAATGCTTTTTTTTTTCTGTTTCAACTTGTGCAAGAAGAAGGAAGTACTGTTATATGAAGACTCTGTATGCTGTTATTATCACTGTGTTTGTCTAGATGCGAACAACTGAAGAGTTGAAATGTTGTCCTTTTTTAGTGACGTCCATTGTTTCTTGACATTCCCGGGATGCTAACCTTAGGTGCTATATTCTTCAGTAGAGTTTGAGAATTCACTCCTGTTGAGTTTAAAGCACCCACTTTGCCAGTGTGCAGAACAGTGTGTGCATTTTGTTCTGTTCGGCTTGCTAAGTTTCCTTTTTTTTTGTGGGCTTTCATTTTGGTTGCCTTTGCTCAACACTAAAACTTTTTGACAAAAAATCTTGAAAAGTATTTACATAACGCTATCTATATACAACTTTTTCCTTAGTCTATAAGCTTATCTATACACTTAGTTGTGCTTTTGATGTTTATTTACTAGCGTTTTTCATTTTCACTCATGCATTGTGCTTGCAAATGTAGTGCTCTTATTGTCTTTTGTTATATATTAATGCAGTGGCAATGCCTCCAGAATTGAGTCACTGGGTTGGATTGTTATAACGTGCTGAGCACACGTCCGATTTTTTACTTTGAAGTGCACCAAAACTTAACTGTGTCTTTTGTGACTTTGCACCAACTTTGCCCTGTTGTGCTGTGGAGACGATGATCAATAAGCACTTGACTTGAGGAGCAGTGATAATTTGTGCCTGGAAATAAAGTGTGTGTGTTTTAATTTACTACAGACTTGTTGATTCATTATGTTTATATGTGTTAAATGCTGCGCTCGCCTCACTTGATCTAGTTATCAGCTGTGATAGTCTCTCAGAATGAAACTAATACAGTAGAACCCTTCTTTAGTAGAGTTGCTCGGACCAGTAAAATCTTTACTAGTACGTATATCAGTGTCTTTGCTATATGGCAAAGCTCTGCGGATACTGCCTGGTAATTAATTTGGTGCCACACATTGTTAGTTTAGAACATATATGCTTACAGATTCCTTCCTGCTAAATATATTTATTTTCAGTTATCGCATTTTATGTACAGGTGCCCCAAAAGTAATACGGAGCACGCGAGCAGTGGCCGAACTGGAAAAAACTGCATGCTAGCGCGCTCTAACAGCAGATGCGCGGCAAAGAGCGAGGGTACGTCGGGACATCCAGCTGACCCATCTTGATAACTTGATGCTCGCGTTATTGCCGCCACGAACTGCTACCATCAGTGCCCGCCAGGGGTGCTTTCTATACCTCATGCAAGGGTTTGTTGTTCGTCCGGGCCGTGCAGAAAGTTGGCGTTCAGCAGCTTGCGCTTTTTGCTTTTCCCTGCCCCTGGCGGGAAGGGATAATAGCAGCGCAGCTTCGCTCGTGACGGCGATAACGCGAGCATCAAGTTATCAAGATGGGTCAGCCGGATGTGCAGACGTACCCTCGCTCTTTGCCGCGCATCTGCAGATAGAGCGCGCTAGCATGCAGTTTTTTCCAGTTCGGCCACCGCTCGCGCGCTCCGTATTACTTTTGGGGCACCTGTACAACAAATATTTCATGAGGGGGTGTGAAGCTAAATTCTATGTGAAAACCAGAGCTTTTAGCGAGCATGGTTTCGTCTTCTGCGGCCTCGGTGCCGTTTAGAAGGCAATAATTATGAAGTGTGTCTCTGCTGTATGCTGCCTCTATTTCGTGCCTTGCACTGTCCTGTGCTGTAAGTGTCCGCCTTTCCTTTTTTGCCTTCCCTACTCTTCACTGCACTTTTACTGTCTTTCCTTTCTCAGCAGCCTGTGCTGCCCCTTCTTTCCACATTCATAGCCAGCTTTACTTTTTTGTTCTTTTTTACCCGTACATGCCATGCCTTGCATCATGCTTGCTCCCCCCCCCCCCCCCCATATCTTTTGAAGAATTGACTTCCCCCTCCAGCTAACCAGTCTGGTGGCTAAGCCATCTAAAAAAGCACCGTTTTATCGTCTTTGGTAACCATTTGCCTCCGACACTCAGGCTTGTGATTGCGCTGTTTCATGTCTTGCTCTAAGATCTCCCAGACTGTGTGTGTGCCACGAGGTCATTTTTCTGCGGGAAGCACATGTCGCTATGACGAGTATAGGTCTTTACTACAGTCGAACCCGGATATATCGAATTCGACGGGGATCGGAAAATAGTTCGATATAGCGAAAATTCGATATACAGATATAGGCCAAAAAAGCACTCGCGATCATAAAAAATTGTGGCTTACCAATTGGAACAGCCGTGAATCACATAGCATGTGCACACAATATGAAAGCGCTTTATTTCACGGAAAAAAAATCACTAATTTTGGGCTGCTTTTTCCTCTGGGAAATGAAGTTTAAAACACTAGTTTCAATCTTCTCGAGACTGTCTAGGTGCGAGAGCCCAGTGCCTTCCATTTCGCCGCAACAGCGCTGAACCAGGCTGAACGCTGACGCCAGTTCAGTGGCTGTGCACGGACGCGTTTCTTCGAAAACACAGTTGCCCTCGTTGTCGCTGGAATCGCTGTCTTGAACGCCAGCTATTCCGGCCACAATGTCCTCATCAGCGAGGTCGGCTACCGCTTGAACTTCGCTGTCAGCGTTAATGAAGTCATCAACAGTAACTTCGGGCGGGACGGTGCCGGAAAAATTGGACAAGTCGCGGAACGCGTCCTCCAAGCACTCATCGTCATCTAAAGCTTCCGGACATTCATCTCTGGCCACTTCAAGGCCTGCCTTGCCAAAACAGTTGGCTACTGTGGCCTGCTTCACGTCGCCCCAAGTGCCGGTAATCATCTGGATCGCGCCAAGCAGGTCAATCTTGAGATCGGTTCCCATGCGGAGGTTTATGAGGAGCCGTTGAATAAGTCGCTTCCGATAGCCTACCTTGAATGCCTTTATGATACCCTGGTCGAGGGACTGCAGTCTCGGTGTGGTGTTCGGCGGGAGAAACTTCAATTCGATGTGCTGCAGCTTGCAAGTTGTTTGATGGGCCGAACAGTTTTCTACCAGAAGGCAAACTCGGCGGCCCGACTTGCCCAACTCAGCGTCCCAAGCCTGCAGCCATTCAACAAAAAGTTGACGTGTCATCCAGGCCTTCCTATTACAGCCGTAGCGGATGGGAAGCTGTTTACAGTTCTTGAAGCAGCGCGGTGACTTGCTCTTCCCGATCACGAATGGCCGTAGCTTGCACGAGCCGTCCATGTTGGCTGCAAGCAGCACCGACACACGCACTTTGCTCATTTTACCACCGTGGCATGTGGTTCCACGAAGAGCGAGTGTCTTATTCGGCAACATTTGCCAAAAGAGACCAGTTCCGTCTGCATTGAAGATTTCTGCAGGCGAAAACTTCTCAGTGATCTTCGGCCACTCCTCAGAAAGCCACTGCTGCATCTCCTGGCTGCTGACAGCCCCACTTTCGCCTGAAATGGCCTTTCCTACAATGCCGTGGCGGTTTTTAAACCGTTGCAGCCATCCAGTGCCACCGCAAAAGTTCTCTTCGCCAAGAGCCGTAGCAAACCATTTGACCTTTTCGATTAAGGTCGGGCCATCCACGGGAATATTTTTCGCTCGGATTTCAAGAAACCACGTGTAGAGTGCCTTCTCCGCTTTGTCAAAAGCAGCAGGGCGCACACGACACGCTCCCGAGCGACTTTCCTCACCTGCTTTAAGCTTGATATCCTGCTTGTTTTTTAACAACGTACTTAAAGTACTCCGCGGAATGCCGAATGCGTCTGCCACGGAGGACTTCTTTTCTCCATTCTCGACACGCCGGATTACTTCAAGCTTTCTTGCAAAGTCCAGATTCTTCCTCTTTTTTATGTCCGCGGATGCCATAGCTCACCAGATGACTGCAATCACACACGCTACACACGGCACGTTGAAACAGAGGTACGCACAACAACACGCACGATGTGCAGATGGAGCAGTCCGAGCGAAGCCTGTTCGAGCGACAGTCAACGGGGCTGCGAAGGAACGACAAAGGGAAAAGAAAGAAGAGAGCGGGGTAAAAGATCGGCGGAATATGCCGTCGAAGGCGCTATGTTCGTTTTTTGAGCCCTCTCTGGCTCTCTCGTCTCCCCTGGCCCACGAGCGACCGTGCCGACCCTTCACTCTCTCTCTCTCTCCCTTTTCCCAGGAAGCGTGGCTTGGTAACGTCGCCGTGTCTCCATGCCGCGCACTCTCTTCGATGAGCTCCAATGCCCTTGCCCAATGCACACGCCAGCGGTAGAGGAGGAGCGAGAGAGCTCGCGCCGGTGGGGCGCAAGAACGGGGGAAAGGCTCTGCGTCTCCGTCGCTAGGCGACGGCCGCGCATGCGCAGAGGAGGAACCTGCTGACTGACTCTGCGGAAAAGTTTACCTCTGAGGACCGGACACGAATGTCTTTGGGAAAAGCGCACCTTCCAGGGGCGCGGCGCAGCGCGCCGTTCGATATATCGAATGTCCAACGAAAATGGAATTCGATATACTACGCAATTGTCCTATACTTTTACATAGTATTTTCAAGGGGGTAATCTGTGTGTTCGATATAGCCAATAATTCGAAATATGCGGGTTCGATATATCCGCGTTCGACTGTATAGCCATTTTTTTATTAAGATGCCTTTACTATGAAAGAAATATGCACAGTCGTCTGAAGAAGGTAAATTTGACCGTGGTTTCACTTCACCATCCGAAATTACTACCTATATACAACAGGGTTCTCCTGTAACAGTGTGTGCATTTCACGGAAGGATTGGTACTATGTGCTGCCTAGTAATCTCGTTTCAGCTCCTTGACCATATCAGTTTCAAAACTGCTTCAAAATCTGGCTGGTCCCTGTGGCCTTTCTGCAGAGGTTAGCAGTTTGAGGCACCAGGTTGGAGCGGCAGTTAAAAACTTGTCACTGTCCATCATCAGTAATATCAAATGCTGAAACGTATTGCTTGTTCAAGCTCTTGTTTATCTCTCGGGCTGTTAGAGCTATGCATTTTTCTTACTGCACCTGTTTCATTGGCTTTGTCGCCAGCCGCTAGTGTGTTTGTCAGCCATGTTGGAGTTTGCATCTTGAACACAGTTTGCCTTACTTCCGATAGGCGTCGCGCGACAGTCTGTGAACCTCAGAGTGAACCTTCGAGGGAGCAGTCGCTCTACTAACTGAGCTAACCGGGACGGCTAGCAGTATAGTAGGGCCAGAGCGAATTGATCAATAATTCGAAGTGCAAACTGTGTTGGTCATATGTTTAGGTGAATCCCCCAAGGTGGGGTAAATTTGTAATAAAGGAGCACATTACTCATTGGCATCCACTCAAGCGCAGCCGAATGGCTACTGCTGCTGTGAAGTGGTGGTCCCGGACTCAAAGAACCAGGATGAATTTTTCTTTTAGCTTTCCTTTCTAGCCCTTTGGGTGCACCTGGGTGGATGCCTGTGAGTAATTTGCTCCCCTATTATAAGATACATTGGAGTTACAGTTGATTTCAGAATGTAGACAATGTACAATTGTCTCGGTGAACAGGGCTAAAGGTGACGCGAGGGGTCTTCAAAACATAGGAACACTACAAGCCGGAAGAAGTGACACAGCACTAAAGTGTTCAATACATGTTCACTGGAATAACTTCTTCCAGTTTATATGCCCCATTCATTGGACCCTCGACCTCCTCCTGGAGCCAGTGGCGCTTGTCAATTGAGTGAAGTTGTTTTATTTGTTTTATTTAATGCAATTCAGTAGATTTAGATATCTTTTTTACAAGAATCTGATTACACTTCTGCATTTGTAGAGAGGAATATGCATATCTGAGCCAAGAAATTCATTGCCTATTGGCCTTTCCAATCAGTCGTTCTAAAGGAGCCTTCTTGGAATGACAGAACCAACTGGAAGCTCTAATTGGGCTTTCGAACCGGACGTCCCAATTGGATTATCTATTTGGAATGGTAGAACCAAATGGACTGCCCAAATGGATGTAGGGATATCAATTGGGCTTCCCGATGAGATTCATGAGTCCAACTGGCCGACCTGTTCAGTCCATTTGATTCATGTTGGATCCGATTAGAATGCCTAATTTTACCCAAAGATTTTTATTTTTTGTCTGGGGTATGTTCCTTCTGTATCTTAAATAGGTATTTGGTAACGCTGGAATTACCGCTGGATCAAAGACATTATTTCCACAGTACCTGGCATTAGCTGGGTCTTTGGTTTGCACAGCTTCTTTGCTCCCTTCAAGTTCACTGGACACTTCAGCGTGTCTTGCAGCATTAATGGTATTCATCTCATTTAATTGCTTTTAAGTCTAACACGTCAATTGCAGTTTGTCCTTGTTTCAATGTCGATTGTATAAGCGCAGCATACCGCCTTGAAACTGTCTTCCATGGAATTGGGAAGTATGAAGAGGCTTGCCACTTTCCCTTTGCAGAATTTAGTTCCTATGAAATATTCTCTAACTGCAACTTTAGCCGCATTCGCGAAATTTTGAGTTTACAAAAAGTCGTTTACAGTATCCGATATTTTGGATCGAGCTTGCTAAGAGAAAGGCGGACTCGACTCGGTGGATGGACAAGTGATGGCTGCATGACGTGCTCAAATTCTCAGGCTATTAAACGGTGCGATAGGCCTCGCGGAGCTTCCAGAAACTTGGCTGCCGCAGCTGTGGTGCGCCATTGCGTGCTCGAATTTCAAAGCAGTGGAGTCGCGTATGAATGCACCGGCTCCTTGGGCTGGTGACATGGTCGCAGTGAAAGCGTGCTATCGGCCAGAGAAAATGAATTAACCGAACTTAAGGAAACAACTTGACCAAGAATTCGAACTTGTAGTGGTTTGAGCACCGGTTTTCCAATGGATGTAACTTTTACACTGGCCTCGAGCTCGCCTGCACTTGAATGAAATGCTTGGAAAACGGGTCTTTGACCCCACCTCGTGGAGGCCAGACACGTTACCAACATGGCGCTATTTGGCTGAGCTGCACCTGCGCTTTCAAAATCAAATCGCCATTATCAATTTAACCGGAAGTACTTTGAAGGCCGTGGAGTGCAAGTTCATTTTGGAATGATTATATTTTTCTCGCTGTCTGTATAATGGCATATTTCATTGGCATTCTGGAGCGACACTCTGAATCCATCAAGGAGCATAAAATCCTCCGCTATGCCTTACATTGAAATGACTATGGGAACAAAAGACATGGCCCTGCCTCCGTGGGTCAATCCTCCGCGGAGCTATTCGCTCCTGATTGACAATTAAAATCTCAGGATTTGAATTCAAATCACTCATCGAAGCGGCAATTCTGGTTTGCGGAGCAAGAAAACATGCTCCGGCTCGTCGATTGGATTGTGCCATTAGAAATGTGCCGAGCTGCTGTGATGTGATGACCGCTGGAGTCTCGCAGTCAGGTACGGCTTTCGCAGTTGCGCTGACATTGCAAAGTTTAGGCCCACGCTCAGTATTGTTGCAAACAGCTTGTAAACATGCCTTCATTTTTGGTTTCCCGCATTTGGAATAAACAAGACCTCACATTTTACACATAAAATTTGTCCTGTCATCCTGAACCCATAGCACGCACCGGCCTTACCTTTTGCATCCCAAATTTTGTCAGTTTTCTCACCCTGAACCCGTAGCACACACCTGCCAGCCACCTCATGCCTTCACCATTGGTTGTCTTTAGGCACCATGTATGTCCTGCGTCACCATTGTGTAGACCACTGGAGCGGCACACTTTCCTGCACAAGAACTATGGGCTGCTTTCAAATTTCAGTTTTTGTTTCCTGGTGTGCACTGCTCGAGCGCTCTGCACAAGGGTAATGCAGGCTGTACTAAACTGGAGGACAAAGCTGCACGCATAGCACAACACGCTACTTACAGTAGTGGGTGCACGACCAACCTGTTGTCGCCGGGAGTGACTGAGTGAAAAACTTTATTGAGCTCTAGATTCGCTGGTCTTCTGGTCTTCAGATGGCTTTGTCCATCTTCTTGCAGAACAGTCGGTTGCCCTTAGTCCAGGGCTCCGCTGGATGCTGCTGCCAGTTGTGCTCGCCCGAATCAGACCTTCTTGGTCGAATTGGCGATCGCTGGAGAGCACTCCCTCCCATTGCTCCGCACTTGGGTTTGGTATAACGGGTACCATGTCTGTCTTCTGGCATGCCCACATTATGTGATACAGCGTGGGTGTTTCGTGGCACCAGGGGCATTTGTCAGTGTATTGTGTGGGATACATTTTGCTGAGTACGTTTAGGTTCGGGTACGAGCCCGTTTGTAGCTGCCTCCACGCGACAGAGTCCTCTCTGCTAAGGGAGTTGTGCGGTGGTAGATACCACTTTCTGCAGCCCTTGTAGTAATTTAATATCGCTGAATAGTCTTGGGATACAGGTTCGATCCCCTCGAGGTCGCCTACGTTGGATGCTCGGTAATGAGTGTACCCTCGAGCTATCCTGTCCGCCTCTTGGTTCCCTGCCACTCCCGTGTGTCCCGGCGTCCATACTATCGTATGCCTAATTGGTTCTTCATTTGGTTGTTGTGTTATGTGGTCTCCGGGACGGAGTATGCGGAACGCTCCATGCCCTATTCTGCCGCGTAGGTAGTTGTGGCACGCCATTTGTGTCTGTAAGGATTGTCAGAGACTGCTTAGACCGATAGCCCTCCGCTGCCGCTAGTGCGACGGCCGCTTCTTCTGCCTCGACTATTGTACAGCATTGTAGTGATGCGCTGGTGATCTCGTGTAGGTTCGAATTAATCACCGTTGCTACCGCGTTGCTGTTGCTCTGCCCCGCTGCTCTGGCGTATGTGGCTGCGTCCACGTATACCGTCGTTTCTTGGGGTGCTAGTGTCTTTTGTAAGTATTCAGCCCTCGCCTCTCAGCGTGCTTTGTGTAGGTTGGGATCCATGTTCCTGGGTATGGGTGCTACATTTAGTGTTGCGATACTCGTCCGGAATTGTTTCGGTCCTCTGTATCTCTTGAAGTTGATCGGCGCAGCCTAGTTTCTTCAGGAGCTCCCTGCCAGATGGGGTCTGCTGTAGTCTACGCAGTTGGGAGACTAGTTGCGCCTCTCACTTCCTCAAAGGTGTGTAGTCCTAAGGCTAGGAGCTTTTCGGTTGAGGTGTTGTGGGGAAGGTGGAGTGCGGTTTTGTAGGCTTTGCGTAGAATCGTGTCCGCCTGTTGTACCTCACTCTTGATGGGATTGTAGTAGTGGAGGCTGTATGCCACTCGGCTGACCACCAGGCTTCTGACCAGCTTGAGTGTGTCCTCCTCTCGCATGCCATGGCGTGTGTGTGAGATGCACGTGATCATGTGGGCCACTTGTAGGTTGGATGCCTTGAGTAGGGCGAGGGTGTGGGTGCAGCGTTGGTTTGACTGTATCCACATCCCCACGATTCTGATGAGCGTCTTTTCCGGTATCGGCTTCCCTTCGAGGTAGACGTTGAGCTTTAACTTGTCGCTGGTGGGGACTGTGCGGTTTTGCTTGCCTCTCCAAACTCTCAGGAGCTCATACTTCTCAGTGGAGCACTCTAGCCCTCTTGCTCTGACGTAGTCCTCTACGCAGGTGGCTGTTTTTTCTCTCTGAGCGAGCCTGTGTTGACCCAGATGTTGATGTCGTCGGCATATATGGCATGGTGTATGCCATCGTTTTCTTTTAACTGTTTTGCCAAGGCAATTATGGCTATGTTAAAAATAATGGGGGAGATGACCGACCATTGAGGCGTCCCTTTGTGTGGAGTAAGGAACTTCTCTGATCGAAACTCTCCCAGGCCATTCGTTGCCGTTCTGTTTGAAAGGAAGGCTTTGACGTAGCTGTAGACTCTCTTCCCGCAGTTCAGGTCGTTCATGCCCGTGAGGATAGCCTCGTGGCTTACATTGTCAAAAGCCCCCTTGATTTCCAATGCCATTATTATATTCTCCCCGCTTCTGGGGACGTTCCCGAGTACTTCTTTGATTTGAAGCAGTACGTCTTGGGTCGATAATTTTGCTCTGAAGCCGAACATGCTGTGGGGATACTGTCCTCCATGTACTGTTGTAGTCTCAGCGTCACCACTCGTTCGTACAGTTTTCCCAGGCACGATGTGAGAGAGATCGGTCTGAGGTTCTGAATTTGCAGTTTCTTGCCCGGTTTACGAATCATGACTACCTCCGCATGCTTCCACTCCTCGGGGACGGTCTCCGCTTCCAAGTGTTTGTTGAGTAAGTCGGTTAATTCTGCGACTAACTCATCACTGAGCTTGCGGATGAGTGCGTTATTGATCTTGTCTGCAACCGCGGCCGTGTTTCTGGTTGTGTTTCGAATCGCTGCGTAGACCTCTTCTCGCGTGATGGGTCTGTCCAGGTTATCGTTTTCTCTTCCAATTATTATTATTATTCCCCGGTAGCGCTCTGCGTAAGCTGCTGGGTTCGTGTCCCCGAAGCACTTAACGGAGCACGCGCGCGAGTGCTGCAAAGAGGCGGGTTTTATGAATGCGTAACCTGCTTGGAATATACGACATCTCTCGACGCTTGATCAGTTCGCGAAGTCGCCACCAGTTTCACGAAACGTGCGCGGCGACTGATCGTTTGCAGCGCTGACCGCTTGCTCGAGTACGTATACCGTATACCTTCCTCTACCCCCCCCCCCCACCCCCCCCCCCACTCACGATGCCCGGTTGTTATATAGGTCTGGATAATAGAGAATTCGCAAACTTAGCATCTCCCCTAAGTCCTCTCATGAGACAGTGGCTCGCGTTGCGAATTTCTCCCAAGCGTTTCACAATTAATAACCGGTTAATACCACATAGCGAGAGTGCTACTACTTACGGCGTACTGCGAGCGGCCAGTGCGTGCGCGCAGATAGCCCGTAGCCGGCACCTGACTCCGGCGGCCATCTTTGCGAAAGGGAACGAATTATCATATGTACTGGCCCAACTGAGTGACATTTCCTACTGTGCAGACAGCGTAACGGAATATTCCCGTCCCACGAAGCTGCCGCATGGCGCGATATAATGGATATAACGAAGGACTGGCGTTTCCCTTTGGAAACTCGCTCAACACGGGCTAAAACGAAGCTACGACTATAACGAAAAAATCGCCGGGTTCCTTAAACTTCGTTATAACGAGTTTCAACTGTATTGCTTAACGATATAAGCAGCTACATTGAGAAAATATTAGTTTGTGCCCATGGGGGCATCCGTCGGCCTCGTTGCTTTGTCGTTATATTGATTCTGGTCGATCGTTAAAAATATTTTGAGTAGCTGAAGTAGCGCTCGCAATGTTTGTGAGCAAACAATTTGCAGTACCTATTGAAACAACTTTGCATGTAGGAGCCCTTACAGGAATGCGGAACACGAAAACCTTTTCGAGGGAAGTTTTTTATTATAAGTTTTTTCTGTACTATCGGGCATCGGATGGGATGTTATAGAGCCCAGCGAGGCCTGGAAGACTGATAAGACGTAAATCAGGGGCACAGCTTTGTTATTGCTGTGCTCGCGCTCCCTTCCTGCTGTTGAGTTCGGCGAAGTTGTACATGGGGGAGGATTCCCTGTAAACCATCGCGAAGGTGAATGAGCCCTCTGGAAGAAACGTGGCTGCAGGAATGTCGGAAGCAGCGACGATAATAGCGTCCCCACGTGTTCGAACAGGTTATCGGGTGCAGCGACGATAATAGCGTAACCACGTGTTCGAACAGGCCATCGGGTGCAGCGACGATAATAGCGTAACCACGTGTTCAAACAGGCCATCGGGTGCAGCTACGATAATAGCGTCCCCACGTGTTCGAACAGGCCATCGGGTGCAGCGACGATAATAGCGTAACCACGTGTTCGAACAGGCCATCGGGTGCAGCGACGATAATAGCGTAACCACGTGTTCGAACAGGCCATCGGGTGCAGCGACGATAATAGCGTAACCACGTGTTCAAACAGGCCATCGGGTGCAGCTACGATAATAGCGTCGCCACGTGTTCGAACAGGCCATCGGGTGCAGCGACGATAATAGCGTAACCACGTGTTCGAACAGGCCATCGGGTGCAGCGACGATAATAGCGTAACCACGTGTTCGAACAGGCCATCGGGTGCAGCGACGATAATAGCGTAACGACGTGTTCGAACAGGCCATCGGGTGCAGCGACGATAATAGCGTAACCACGTGTTCGAACAGGCCATCGGGTGCAGCGACGATAATAGCGTCGCCACGTGTTCGAACAGGCCATCGGGTGCAGCAACGATAATAGCGTCGCCACGTGTTCGAACAGGTCATCGGGTGCAGCGACGACAACAGCGTCGCCACGTTTTCGAACAGGCCATCGGGTGCAGCGACGATAATAGCGTAACCACGTGTTAGAACAGGCCATCGGGTGCAGCGACGATAATAGAGTAACCACGTGTTCAAACAGGCCATCGGGTGCAGCTACGATAATAGCGTCCCCACGTGTTCGAACAGGCCATCGGGTGCAGCGACGATAATAGCGTAACCACGTGTTCGAACAGGCCATCGGGTGCAGCGACGATAATAGCGTAACCACGTGTTCAAACAGGCCATCGGGTGCAGCTACGATAATAGCGTCCCCACGTGTTCGAACAGGCCATCGGGTGCAGCGACGATAATAGCGTAACCACGTGTTCGAACAGGCCATCGGGTGCAGCGACGATAATAGAGTAACCACGTGTTCAAACAGGCCATCGGGTGCAGCTACGATAATAGCGTCCCCACGTGTTCGAACAGGCCATCGGGTGCAGCGACGATAATAGCGTAACCACGTGTTCGAACAGGCCATCGGGTGCAGCGACGATAATAGCGTAACCACGTGTTCAAACAGGCCATCGGGTGCAGCTACGATAATAGCGTCCCCACGTGTTCGAACAGGCCATCGGGTGCAGCGACGATAATAGCGTAACCACGTGTTCGAACAGGCCATCGGGTGCAGCGACGATAATAGCGTAACCACGTGTTCAAACAGGCCATCGGGTGCAGCTACGATAATAGCGTCCCCACGTGTTCGAACAGGCCATCGGGTGCAGCGACGATAATAGCGTAACCACGTGTTCGAACAGGCCATCGGGTGCAGCGACGATAATACCGTAACCACGTGTTCAAACAGGCCATCGGGTGCAGCTACGATAATAGCGTCCCCACGTGTTCGAACAGGCCATCGGGTGCAGCGACGATAATAGCGTAACCACGTGTTCGAACAGGCCATCGGGTGCAGCGACGATAATAGCGTAACCACGTGTTCAAACAGGCCATCGGGTGCAGCTACGATAATAGCGTCCCCACGTGTTCGAACAGGCCATCGGGTGCAGCGACGATAATAGCGTAACCACGTGTTCGAACAGGCCATCGGGTGCAGCGACGATAATAGCGTAACCACGTGTTCAAACAGGCCATCGGGTGCAGCTACGATAATAGCGTCGCCACGTGTTCGAACAGGCCATCGGGTGCAGCGACGATAATAGCGTAACCACGTGTTCGAACAGGCCATCGGGTGCAGCGACGATAATAGCGTAACCACGTGTTCGAACAGGCCATCGGGTGCAGCGACGATAATAGCGTCGCCACGTGTTCGAACAGGCCATCGGGTGCAGCGACGATAATAGCGTAACCACGTGTTCGAACAGGCCATCGGGTGCAGCGACGATAATAGCGTAACCACGTGTTCGAACAGGCCATCGGGTGCAGCGACGATAATAGCGTAACGACGTGTTCGAACAGGCCATCGGGTGCAGCGACGATAATAGCGTAACCACGTGTTCGAACAGGCCATCGGGTGCAGCGACGATAATAGCGTCGCCACGTGTTCGAACAGGCCATCGGGTGCAGCAACGATAATAGCGTCGCCACGTGTTCGAACAGGTCATCGGGTGCAGCGACGACAATAGCGTCGCCACGTGTTCGAACAGGCCATCGGGTGCAGCGACGATAATAGCGTAACCACGTGTTCGAACAGGCCATCGGGTGCAGCGACGATAATAGCGTAACCACGTGTTCGAACAGGCCATCGGGTGCAGCGACGATAATAGCGTAACGACGTGTTCGAACAGGCCATCGGGTGCAGCGACGATAATAGCGTAACCACGTGTTCGAACAGGCCATCGGGTGCAGCAACGATAATAGCGTCGCCACGTGTTCGAACAGGTCATCGGGTGCAGCGACGACAATAGCGTCGCCACGTGTTCGAACAGGCCATCGGGTGCAGCGACGATAATAGCGTAACCACGTGTTCGAACAGGCCATCGGGTGCAGCGACGATAATAGCGTAACCACGTGTTCGAACAGGCCATCGGGTGCAGCGACGATAATAGCGTAACGACGTGTTCGAACAGGCCATCGGGTGCAGCGACGATAATAGCGTCGCCACGTGTTCGAACAGGCCATCGGGTGCAGCAACGATAATAGCGTCGCCACGTGTTCGAACAGGTCATCGGGTGCAGCGACGACAATAGCGTCGCCACGTTTTCGAGCAGGCCATCGGGTGCAGCGACGATAATAGCGTAACCACGTGTTAGAACAGGCCATCGGGTGCAGCGACGATAATAGCGTAACCACGTTCGAACAGGCCATCGGGTGCAACGACGATAATAGCGTCGCCATGTGTTCGAACAGGTCATCGGGTGCAGCGACGATAATAGCGTCGCCACGTGTTCGAACAGGCCATCGGGTGCAGCGACGATAATAGCGTAACCACGTTCGAACAGGCCATCGGGTGCAACGACGATAATAGCGTCGCCATGTGTTCGAACAGGTCATCGGGTGCAGCGACGATAATAGCGTCGCCACGTGTTCGAACAGGCCATCGGGTGCAGCGACGATAATAGCGTAACCACGTGTTCGAACAGGCCATCGGGTGCAACGACGATAATAGCGTAACCACGTGTTCGAACAGGCCATCGGGTGCAGCGACGATAATAGCGTAACCACGTGTTCGAACAGGCCATCGGGTGCAGCGACGATAATAGCGTAACCACGTGTTCAAACAGGCCATCGGGTGCAGCTACGATAATAGCGTCGCCACGTGTTCGAACAGGCCATCGGGTGCAGCGACGATAATAGCGTAACCACGTGTTCGAACAGGTCATCGGGTGCAGCGACGACAATAGCGTCGCCACGTTTTCGAACAGGCCATCGGGTGCAGCGACGATAATAGCGTAACCACGTTCGAACAGGCCATCGGGTGCAACGACGATAATAGCGTCGCCATGTGTTCGAACAGGTCATCGGGTGCAGCGACGATAATAGCGTCGCCACGTGTTCGAACAGGCCATCGGGTGCAGCGACGATAATAGCGTAACCACGTGTTCGAACAGGCCATCGGGTGCAACGACGATAATAGCGTAACCACGTGTTCGAACAGGCCATCGGGTGCAGCGACGATAATAGCGTAACCACGTGTTCGAACAGGCCATCGGGTGCAACGACGATAATAGCGTAACCACGTCTTCGAACAGGCCATCGGGTGCAGCGACGATAATAGCGTCCCCACGTGTTCGAACAGGTCATCGTGTGCAGCGACGATAATAGCGTCGCCACGTGTTCGAACATGCCATCGGGTCGACGAACGGAGTGTTGTCCTCTTCAGTCACGCTGGGGTTGAACAATTGCCCGAGGGCCGCGCCTTCGACAGAGGTTCCGCGTTCCGGTCATCAGTACAAGATCTGTCAACCCCTGGTGGGAGACAGCCCGCATTCCTGTGCCACGCAGGCGCCTTCCTGTTCCACATGGGCGCAGTCCGGACCCACGTGCGCGCCCACCTGGAGGCCGCGTGGACGACAACGTGACCGGGTCCTGTTCCCTCGACCGAGCTGCGAGAGAACATCAGGACCACTTGCCATGGGTGGTACCATCAGTGCCGTCGTGTGATTGGACATCATTCTTCGAACTGTATTCCCCAGCTAGGGATATGGGGAATACGAAGAGTATTTAACGAGCTGCTGGTTTGGTACCAGAAGAGAGCCCGCCTTCTTGAGAGATACCCTTTGCTGGGAGAGACTCCCGACTGCCTAAGAAGCTCTCTTTACTGAGAAGCACTCTCAGTTGCCCTTACTTGTACATTATGTAAATAATCTTTGTATAAAGTTTTCCAAGTTTTCTTCCTCCGATCGTCCTCGTCTCTTCTCCGGCCCAGCCACGCTACCTGAATCCCAACAACTGGTGGCAGCGGTGGGATGCTCCTACCTGAATCCCAACATTATATGACAGTGGGCGGAAAATCTTTGAGCTTTTTCTGATATTTCTCGCATGGTTTTTATTTATTGCATTTTCGTGTCTGTCCTTCATTGGACTTACAAAAGAGAGAGCTTGAAGATTTTCGTCACTTCGAAGAGTTGCTTTTTTTATTTTCTCACGTGCTGTCTTCCACGTGCCAAGAAAGCGCAAGGGAAGGAAGGAAGGAAAACGTTTATTGAGCTCTAGAGAGTAGGTGAGCAATTTGGCGGAGTCAGATGGCGTCTTCCGTCTTCTCAGCAATGGTCGTCTGCCCCTAGTCCAGGGCTCCGCTGGATGTCGCTGCCAGCTGTGCTCGCCGGATCAGCCCAAGCGCAAGGAGAAATTCTTTGGCCTAAGAGGTAGACGACCGGCGCGGTGTCCCCTGGCTCCGCAGGAGGCTGTAGCTTAGCCTCTGCGGGTTCAGCGAAGTACAGTTCTGTCGTGAGCGAGCCCAACGTAAACTTCTCACACATGAAGGCGTTCGCTTCAAAGTCCACTACAATATGTAGGCTCTATACCGTACTGTGTGCGCAACGTCACTTGGAGAAAAAAAAATTAACAGGCACCTATACACTGTCCAGCCTTGGTTGCGATAGCACAAAAGTCCGTCGAGGCATTTGCCGTCACTTCCTTTTTGGTAACATCACACATGACATAGCATCCTTGTTATCACACGCGTCATGCTTACATATACACCTCATCATTCACTTCGACGATATCCGATCACGTGACCTGATACTTTGCATCGACCCAGCTGGTGTGAGCCCCTTATGCTTCACAAAACCGAACGCGGGCACGCGCCTTTGGGACATTTTCCAAATGCTGCGCAGCATAGTGCCAAGGACGTCTCCCTGCTGTGAGTATAGAGAAAGGACACACAAACAAAAACTTGGTAGTCTAGCTCTTTAAGGCTTGAAAGGCTGTGCTGCCTGTTTATAATGTGCTTTTCCGGCAGCTTGCGTGTGCTACAGCTGTGAGCACTCGTAAACACGTGAACTAAACAAGCCACGTGCGCATGTAACGTGGCCCGCACATATTCTTTCAGGCCACGATGCTGTTTAAAACCCGAGTGCGCTTTCGCTCACTGGCGCACGTGAACACACGTGCGCCAGTTTTCAGTCTCTTTCTACGAAATGTTTTAACCAAGTCCGTTAATGTTCGCCTACTTTGATCGGTGCCGCTCATTCTGGTATACAGACTGTTACGGACGGCGACAGTCTGTCTGGATTAGCAACGCCGACAGCAAGTCTCGCCTGCTGCTATGTTGGGGGAACAAATGGGCCTCGTTTCCGGTGGAAGACGGCGTGCCGCGTGCGCCGGCGGGCTAGCGGTCATCGTCCGCAATCTTCGCAAGCATCGCAAAGGACGAAACGACCCCTTTCGGCTTCTCGACCCGACCTTGCGATCTGGCCCTGTGCGTCGGCTGACATCTAACGAAGAACAGGTGTCAGCAGCGCGTGGGAACCTTCTGCTGGCCAGATAACATCACCATCCGTAGTTGACGTGAACCCGATGGCATCCTCCTCTCTCCCAGGCCCGACTTGTGGCGGGGGCGCGTCCCTATGTGCGGTGGTGTGAGTTTGTGCGCGTGGATGAAAGTTTCAAGCCACTCCCACCACGGCGAAGGCGTCCTCAACCTAGGGAATTTAGGAAAGAAGAACGGTATAAAACTCGACAGCGAGTGCAGTGAAAATCATCCTCCATTCTGATCCTTACTCTTCTAAAAATGTAAATAAACCCACTGTACAGTTTCCTTCCTAACGAACTCCGACAACGTCCTTAAGAGCCGGTACCTGCAGTGCTGAACGAGTCAGCCTACTCAAGGGCCCCTCCATTTCTAACAAGACACGCTCGCTTTACTCTCTGTAGACGTCCTCCGCGATGCCTTTTAGGAGATAGCCAAAGCGATCTTATTCGGACATGAGTGGGTTAACCACTTTGCAGCGCTTCAGTACATCATATATGTCGTGCACATCTCACCATGCAATTGCGCTCTTTGGAGCAAAGACTGCTCAGCGCATTTCCTTTTTGCGACGGTATCGCCGAAGCAGTTGCAGATCTCTTCAACGAAGCTGTCCCAACTTGTTAAGGAAGCTTCATGGTTTTCAAACCATGTTAATGCGGTACCGTCCAGGAAGAAAACAGCATTGGCCAGCTTAACGGTGGCTTCCCAGCGGTTGTACTTGCTCACCCGCTGGTAATTGGTGAGCCACTCATCTACGTGTTCGCCAGCCTTTCGACAAAACATCCGAGGTTCACGGGTGCTGCCGAGCGGGCTGCTTCTGTCTGGCGTGCGTCGCTTTCGTTGGTCATTGTCTCGGGCAGCGGGGGCAGTGCGGCAAGTCTTCTGCTCCAGCGATGTCGAGAGGGGTCCGTGGTGATCTGCCCAGCACCTCATCCACGCTGTTACAGGTTTTATTTACAAACGATCGATCCGGGCTTGGTGCATCAACGGGAAGATGCCGAGCTTCTTTTTCGTACGCACTTCGTTGTTTCTTCAGGGTCCATAGGTAGCGCGTGACACTGTGCGTTGTTATGACTCTACTATCGAGTTCTCGCACCGCCATTTTTTGTTAAAATTATAGCCTATTTCGTTAACGTCTACTTCAAAAACTGCAGGCTGCACGAATATTTCTTTCAATAAATATATATCGCGTCTTCAGAAACAACATTAGATTTTAGCCGTACATATATCGTTCAACAAATAATGCCGGATGCAAATAAAAGTTTTCTACCTGAGAAAAAAGCGACAACAAATGGAAAAGGTACGTCACTACAAGCTTGCTACACCGTACTCGTACGCCAGTGCAACGGCTATGATGACACTCACTAGAGAGTCACCATGAGCAAGGAATCTACGTGCTACCGCTGTGGCAGCACAGGGACCGTGTCCCGTTTTGTGCGGCTCTCCCTCTAACGCCACGAAATTTTACGAGCTAGTGTGCCTGACTCCATAACGGCACTTCAACTAAATCGTGATTAGAATCACCACTTATCAATATTTCAGAAGCAAGTGACCTCGAAAGCTTCGATGAGCTGCATCAAACCAAGCGCCGCAATGCTAGCTTACATTATCCTCGGACCCCCCTCTTTTTTGTTCTTTTTTCCACAACGGTACACATAAAAGATCAGGGCTAAGATACGATCCCGCCGCAAGGCATATCTTTATGGTTGCAAAACAGACCACATATCGCGCGCCACGTGCCAGACAAACGAGCTCTGTCAGTATACATTTTTCCTCGCATTGTCATTCCATAGTTACTAACGATGCAGGACCACCACCACGTTCGCCACAGCGCACAAAAGAGCACACACGCTGTAAACGTTCCCAGGACCATTAGGACCATTACGAGCTCTAGTGGTGGTATTTTGCCAACAATGACTCTGGCCATTGCAATGTCGAACTCTTCAAAACAGAGATTTTTTTTTTCTTTTGATAACTCCTGCGTTCAGCGTCCTCGTCAATATCGCCAAATCCCTACATCGAGAGCGACGTCCGTTTGGGATGCAGCGTGTGTGTGTGCTTACGATGGATCTATTTCGAACGCCTCCACCTTACTGCACAGGAGCCTACCTTGAAATTACCTCTGTCGGACTGCACGATCGTTCCTAGATATAGGCCGCTTAGTCAGATAAGTCGTTTGAAGGGTTATTTGACAGCACCGGAGTGACATATATATAAGTAATTTTCTTTAAGCGATTTATTAATCTAAGTATTATTATTCCACTGATAAGCATAACACATTAAAAAAAATTAACGTTCCCCTATGCACCTTGGTTTCGGTGACTGTTGGCTCCCTTCATATATATATATATATATATATATATATATATATATATATATATATATATATATATATATATATATATATATATATATATATATATATATATATAATTAGGCGATTTATTAATCTAAGTACTATAATATCCCACTGATAAGCACAACACATAAAAAAAACATTCCGCTATGCACATTGGTTTCGGTGACTGTTAGCTCCCTTCATAAGTTTGTCAAACGGGCCCCTCATTTCATTTAACTTATCTGCTATATATATATATATATATATATATATATATATATATATATATATATATATATATATATATATATATATATATATATATATATATATATATATATATATATATATATATATATATATATATATATATATATATATATATATATATATATATATATATATATATATAGTCTGCATCCCATAACCAGAAGCATTCAAATCTGCGCTTCTTCATCAGTTATGTTAATATCTTTCCTTTTGTATTTGATTTTGATTAGTCACCACTCCTATCGGTAACACCTCAACGGCCCTGATAGTAACGAAATAAATAAATAAATAAATAAATAAATAAATAAATAAATATAAACCGACGCTTCGTTAAGCACAGTACGGAACATACAGAGTCCTTTTTACTAGCAGAACCAAGCCTTTGCGGTGCTGCAATGGCTAGGTGTTCTACTGAACACGGTCGTGGGGTCGAATCCCGGCGGTGGTGGCTAAAAGCCTTTTTTTGGCTGTGTTTATTTTAATCCCGGCTGCGGCGGCCACATTTCGATGGGGCAAAAGGTAAACACCGCGTGCTTTATCTAATATCTTCTGCAAATCTTAAAAGCAGGCTTTTTGGGTTACAAGGGCGCTGGTTTCGACATAACATTGTCAGCGGTGCAGTGCATCAGAATACAGCTAAGACGTACTATCTAGTAGGCTGGTTAACTAATATGGAATAGTTAACTTTTCTAACGGTCTGTGTTCCAAGAAAAGGCAAGCGTATAGCAAGGGAGCGGCAGAAAGTTAGGTGAGTGGGCGAGGTTAAGAACTTTGCGGGGATAAGGTGGCCGCTGCTGGCACAGGACAGGGTTGATTGGAGAGATATTGGAGAGGCCTTTGTCCTGCAGTGGGCGTAGTAAGACTAATAATGAGTATTATGAAAATGCGAAAAAAAAAGTTTATTTCATTGCGCCGTACCGTACTAAGTAGTTCGGACATTCTGCCATGAAATGAGTAGTCTGGGGACGCCTCTATGTATAGACATCTTTGGTCGCCTTGCTTTAAAAGACGAAATTAAGTCAACTTGCTTGCGCATGACCGCGCGCGATAGAGAGCTTGCATGAAAGGAAAAGAGGCTTCTGTATATTTCTTTCCCTTCCGAACCGAGCCAGTCCAGGTATCTTTGAGGAAAAAAAAATATACATCACTCGCTACCACGCTCATTATCCTGCTTTAGCCCGCTGTTCTACTTGTACTAACTGGCAACGTTCTTTCAAAGACTCCGGTGTTCGTTTTAATTCTCCGAGTCTGACCCCGGAGACTCACAGTCGGACTGCGCTGAGCCTTCCGGCTTCTTCTCCAACCGTGCGGTCCGGAATGAAGCGACGTCGCCTCCCTCGTCGTCGTCATTGACACGGTGGCTGGCCTGTTTAATTGAATAGACGAAAGACGGCGGCTCAGAAGGAGGGACACCGTGCAAGAAACTCAAACGTATACAAGTAGGACAAGAAATAGAGATCGGACGGGGGCCGCTTATGTTAGCCAACCTCGAAATGATTTCCCACGAGAGCGGAGTTCTCGAGTTGGCGTGACATTTCAAGTAGTCGCCGGGGGGACACGCACGCAGTCCGGGTCCGCCCTCCCCCCCCCCCCCCCCCCACCCCCCCCCCCCTCGCCTGCCCCCGAGCTGGGAAGGCTGCAGTCACTTTCGCGCTGGGCGCGTTATGCATGGAGACTCGCGTAGATGAAAAGGCGGCTCGGGACTACGACGCGACGAGCCGCTTTTGCAAGTCGGCGGCGGCAGCCCCCGTTTGCCTTTTCAATGGGACTCGCGAAGCGGTAAAAGTGGGGGCGCTCTGCCTCACGCTCGCACGAACTCCACGCATGCACTCCTGAATCCGAAAAGAAGCCCCCGCCCGCATACCCGCTTCTCCCTCTCTCTTCTCACCCTCTCCTTTCTACGTGCACATTCCTTCTTCTCCCTCACATTTGTCCCAGCGAGTAAGCAAATGTGTTCGCGCAGCAGCGGGCTATGGCGCGACTGACGGTGCGTCTATGCACCGCCACTGAGAACAGCTATGCTACGGCGTTTTAGACTACGCACCGCGTGAATACTCAGCCTCGTCGTCTCCCCCCCTTCCTTTCCTCCCCGGCTGTAGAGCTCGCCTCCTGACTCGAAGGCAAAGGTCTTGCAACTGTGCCGCCGCGGCGACGTTCGCATGTCCCGAGGTCTTTCGGGGAGACGCAATTTCCTCGGAATAATAACGCCGTGGTGCTCGGTACCGCAGTTACATCCTTTCGCACCCATCTCTATCTTTCTCTTCTTTCTCTCTCTCTCTCTCCTTCTCTCGCAGTCAAGTCGCTGGCTCTCCAGCCTTTTATCTTTCATTCAGAAACTTCGTAGCGTTCTATTTCTCTTGATATTTCGCCGGTAATTTCACAGTCAGCTCTCACATAAAAAGAAGGAAAGTGAAAAAAACAACACTTTGGGTGCGTACAAATATTTCTGGACTTTTAAGTACAAGAAAGGTGGAGAGAAGGGGTTGGCGGGAAGGGATTGCACTGGGATGACTTGGCGCGCGCTGCCTGTCTAATGGAGTCGGCGCGTGTTTTGCCCAGCAGCCCCAGTCTACAAGCCGCTACGCCCGAAAAGAAGTCGTATCAATGGCTCGAGAGCTCACCAGGCACGTAAGGCTTTGCGCGGTACTTTTTTTTTTTTTAGCATGGCGCGTGCGCTTCAAAAGCATTCGCGCAGGAGTGCTGAATGAAGAGCTGGTCGAGGACCTGCCTATTTACTGGCAGGGCAAGCGAGTGGGCCTAGCACTCTTTTCTTTCAAGAGTGGCACCGCCCGCCGGTCATCAGAAGAGCTTCAAAATGACCGCCCCATTAGACAAATTAATGCGTAGGCTCTGCTTTTTAGAAAAATAAATAAATAGCAGCCCTTCTATTTAACTCCCGGACCTTCCCCGAAAAAGCAAAACAAGAAGAATAAAAACTAAGCACCAGGAAAGGGCACAAGCTTGTTCTTATATTATTACGCGGGAAAGGCTGTTAGTGCGCGTCGGAAAGGTAGAAGATGGGCTTCAAATGAGAAGCACTTAGTTATATTTTTAAGCACGGATCTTTACTGCAGCGCTTGCGCGCAGTTTAAATTCTGTGCGACGTGCTTTGCTTTGCAGAAGTAAGGGGACTTCATACGCCTTTGCGAAAATACAGTTCACTGGCTCAGACGGTAACGCCTGCGAAAATGCGCTGAGTGTACATCAGAAAATTCCAGACGCACAAACAGTGCATAGGTAGAAGCGCTCATTTGAGATGTGAGCTCGATGTAGACAACCTGCTTACAAAATTCAGCGCTCCCCGAAAAGATACTTGTAGCGTACATTAAGTTTAGAGTGTTGGGAAATGCACTGGTGCAGTAAATGTGACAAGCGACGCATTTCGTGTTGCTTTTGCCTCGTGATCTTTTTTTTAATTTTTGGAAACGCGCGGAGTGTTCAGCGCGAATTATGAGTTTATGAACCGTGATGAAAATGTCGCGAGCGTATACACGAATATATGCCCCGTGCTGTTCACTTCAGCTTTGCGAAACGCAGTAAACGCGGCGCTTCCTTACTAAAAGCGGCTGCTTGCGCCGAGACAGTCGCGCGGACTTGCACATATGCGTGAAAGACGACACAAATGAATTCTCCTGCACTGTTTCGAAGACAAAAAAAAAAATAAGAGAGTAAGACTCTTCCAGCGAAACACCCTTACATATGCGACTGCTGAATTCCAGAGGACTATCTCCCAGACAACAAAGTACACGTTCTTTTTTTCTTCCTCTATAACTTCATTGTCTTGGGTATCCTCCTTTATGTTATACGACGGATTCACTTTACTGAAGTTGAGAGTTGTGTGGCGTAAATAAGCTACCAGGCGCTGTCCTATTTAAAAAGAACGAACAGTCTTGCATTGTGTATGCCTTCATAAAGGTTTTCTCAAGCGCAATTTGAAGCGGAGACAAGCGCAGATATTTTGTCCGACAGTCACTCGTTGTGCACAAAGGCTATAGCGTCTGGCTTTTCCGAGTCGCATTTGTTGCTTAATGTCGATTTAAACGACTGGCGGGCCTGCATACTGGCCTGTCACGTGACAGAAGCAGGACCAGGCACCAGAAAACGCCAGAAGACGGCATCAGTACTGACGGGCTAGTTGTGATTGGAGAAGAAAAACAAAGGCCTGCGGATGGCATGTTAGAACACTCCAGCAGTGAGAGGACGTGGTGTAGTATAGGCGTAATCACCCTTCTGCCGCCTCATGATAAGATGGGATATGGATATTTTCTGGCTGTTCAGGCCAAGAAAGGGCTAATTTGATATCTGTGGAAGAGGCCTCCGACCTGTTGTGTGTGATGTATTGCCTCAGGGCATCAATGAAGAACGAAAGTGTGATGAAAGATGTAGTAATGATTAAATTAATGGAAAAAGGCTAGCTGGTTTTATGAAGTCCAGTAGAGAGCGATGGTATGGTCCCTGCGTCCAGGCTATATGAAGCAGGGTTGCTTGGTGAAAGACCCGCTACCTTCAGGTGCCGGATCCTAGTAGGCTTGAGAACAGGGCAGTCCCACAGTGAGTGGTGAATGCCGGCTTCAGTGTCCTGGAGTTTACATATAGGACACACAGGCCGAGGAAACAAATATCGGTACTGAGGCCACTTCCGAATGACGGCAGGTGTGAGGGCAACCCCGACACGGATCCTCCTAAGTTCAACCTCCTCTGCACGGGTAAGACCGCGGGGGAGGGTTACCGCACATGGAGGGATGAGAGCACGTGTGCGGCGCCAGAGGAGTTCCTTTCTTGATGAAAGGAGGGTGAAGTTATCCAAATGAAGGAGCCGAGGCAATGATGAGCCTGGAGTCGCGAGGCGGGTCGCTAAATCTGCCTGACTTTGAGAGGCCAGCAGATCCCGTGGGACCCACTCAATACGTACTGGCTGCGAGATGCATGCCGCGAGCCGGTGGATGTCCTGATATATCGTTGGACAGCGGCTAACATGTCGTAGCAACCGGACTACTTGAAGAGCGTCAGTGCGGATGACAACGCGGGCAGCAGGAAGCACAGTTGTGGCGGCCACGGAGCCGAGTGCTTCTTGAACTGCAACGAGCTCAGCACAAAAGGACGAAGGAGGTTCCGTAAGCTGAAACCTAGAGGTTTGATTCAGGGCAGGTCTGCACGAGCAGTAGATTGCTGTTGTTGCTTCGCAGGCGTCTACGTCTTGCGTCTACGTAGACAACAATGGAACCTTCAGGCAGGCAAGCATCTTGTTCTTCAAATTTCTGGCGAAGCAACGATGAAGAATTAGCAGGTGTTGGTCGGCGATTATCTGTTGGCTTGTTGTCGCTGAGCTGTAAAAACTTCCATGGGGGAAGAACTGGCGTTGGCGGCTGAAGAATGGAGTGTGACGTTGCATAAGTTTTCAGTTCATGCGTTGAGTGCGATAGACTGGCCTTAAGGCTGCGCGCGTCAGGGTGCTGCTGCACCAGCTCATCAATGGTATTCAGCTGCGCATTCTCTTGTAAAGATATGACCGGTGTGATGCGTGGAAGGCACGTAATGGTCCTCATAGCCTCTCGGTTCACGGCTTCAAGGCGATCCCATTGGGCTCTTGTAAGATGCTGAAACTGGGCCTGATAAACAATACGTGGCTGCATAACTGCCCTCACCAATTTACGTGCAACGAACGAGCCTGCGCCACCCGTTTTAGGAGCAATTCTTCCAATCAAACCCAAAGTCTGAATAGCTTGCCTTTTTGCCTGAGATAGCCGATTGGTGATTCGTTAAGCCAGGGATTTTTGCACTCGGACTTTCCTGTAGTGGGGTGCCTGATAGAAAAAAAAGGATTGGACTTGCAGCAAGTTTACTGCTTTCCCAGTGGTTGGCGAGCGACGTGTATGTTGTTTTATGCACGGAAAGTTGAAGTCCGATGGATGGTGCGTAATTAGAGGTAACATCCAAGGCAGATTGAAAAGCAGCCTCCTGAGTACGCAGATCTTGGTTTGTACTCCGCACCGTGATGTCATCAGCGTATTGCAGAATTTTTATTTCATGGGTGTCACGTAAGCGCCAAGCCAGCGGGATGAAAGCAATATCAAATAACGTCGGCCCGTAAGATGATATTATAGCGCACACTAAATTTTCCCAAGTGGCCACAATCAACTCGGCGTTTTTCACTATGCCGCACCTCGTATCCCAGAATCCGGACATGGGACGTTTGAATGTTTCCTCTCTCCCTCTCATAGTCCATACTCTTCCTTTGAAAGTTAAAAATTAATTATAATAAACCAACCGTTAATTCTCTAGCTTTTCTTTTTAAATGTTTCCTCTCTCCCTCTCATAGTCCATACTCTTCCTTTGAAAAATAAAATTTAATTATAATGAACCAACCGTTAATTCTCTGGCTTTCCTTTTGAATGTTTCCTTTCTCCCTCTCATAGTCCATACTCTTCCTTTGAAAGATAAAATTTAATTATAATGAACCAATCGTTAATTCTCTAGCTTTCCTTCTGAATGTTTCTTCTCTCCCTCTCATAGTCCATACTCTTCCTTTGAAAAATAAAATTTAATTATAATGAACCAACCGTTAATTCTCTGGCTTTCCTTTTGAATGTTTCCTCTCCCCCTCTCATAGTTCATACTCTTCCTTTGAAAGATAAAATTTAATTATAATGAACCAATCGTTAATTCTCTAGCTTTCCTTCTGAATGTTTCCTCTCTCCCTCTCATAGTCCATACTCTTCCTTTGAAAGTTAAAAATTAATTATAATGAACCAACCGTTAATTCTCTAGCTTTCCTTTTGAATGTTTCCTCTCTCCCTCTCATAGTCCATACTCTTCCTTTGAAAAATAAAATTTAATTATAATGAACCAACGGTTAATTCTCTGGCTTTCCTTTTGAATGTTTCCTCTCTCCCTCTCATAGTCCATACTCTTCCTTTGAAAGATAAAATTTAATTATAATGAACCAATCGGTAATTCTCTAGCTTTCCTTCTGAATGTTTCCTCTCTCCCTCTCATAGTCCATGCTCTTCCTTTGAAAGTTAAAAATTAATTATAATGAACCAACCGTTAATTCTCTAGCTTTCCTTTTGAATGTTTCCTCTCTCCCTCTCATAGTCCATACTCTTCCTTTGAAAAATAAAATTTAATTATAATGAACCAACGGTTAATTCTCTGGCTTTCCTTTTGAATGTTTCCTCTCTCCCTCTCATAGTCCATACTCTTCCTTTGAAAGTTAAAAATTGATTATAATGAACCAACCGTTAATTCTCTGGCTTTCCTTTTGAATGTTACCTCTCTCCCTCTCGTAGTCCATGCTCTTCCTTAGAAAGATAACATTTAATTATAATGAACCAATCGTTAATTCTCTAGCTTTCCAGGCTACCATTAACTTATCTTTTAGGAGCTTCTGAACCTCGCAGCACATGGCAGAAGGCGAATTTTTTCCCCCTAGTCTTGGGATATTCTGTTTTATGGACCATTAGTGTTTAGCGGCTTTTACTGCAGATAGTGTTAGGGTAAAAATTCCTGATAATACTTTTTAGACTTCATGCGGATTCTATTTTTTTTTCAAGCACATTGATGTGGCAAGCTCTGAAAAAGCTTGCTTGCTTGCAGCGCATGCTGTAAGAAAAAAACTTCCGGCTAGAATAAAACTAAAAGCAGACTAAACTTCTAACGCGCCTAAACCTTACTGCCGCGTTCTAGAGAGTGCGCGCTAAGGAACGCCAGGTGGTCGAAATTTCTTGAGCCCTTCAGTACGGCGTCCCTCATAGCCTGAGTCGCTTTGGGACGTTAAAGCCCCGTAATCTCTAAATCATTCATAGGGAATTTGTGTAGTTACACTAATTATTAGTCGTTACACTGGCTAAAGAAATCCCCTCATCTTAACCACCACTTTTATATTTGAGACGACTTCCTCTGGACAAAGTGATAGCCTTAAATTTAAACAAACCTTAAGTCCGCCTCCATGTTGACGGCTTGAAGTTCCTGTACGTCTTTATTAGCTGAACATGCGTTGCTATTCATGAGAATTTGTAAAACTTCTACAAGACATGTGCGTCATCGAGGAGGCCTCTTAACCTAAGTGTTTTCTTGTTTTATGCTCTAGGAATGTTTGTCACCGTTTTTTTTTCTCTGGGCTGTCAACGTTGAAACATTTTGCGAGGTATGTTCCTAAATTTCGTATAGAGAATTTCTTCCCTAACAAAAATTTCTCAGGACAGTCCATGCACCGTACAGATGCAGTCTATAGACTGAATATTAAATTCTTTGTGGCAGTTATCTCGTATTAAAACATGTTAAATCCGTGTATCTGTTCCCTGCTGTATTGCTTTCCAAACGCTCCACAACTGTAGTAGTGCTGCTCGGGGTTGTCAAGTGTGTAAATAGATGAAATCATGATTGTTACCGAACCTACATACCTGCTGTTAGGCGTCGATGTTATTATCGCAGCCTGAACTCAAGGGGTTCTTTTAACCCATCTGCTTGTGTGCGCGCTAAACATATGAGCTTGATAACATCTGTCAGGAATGTTCGCCATAGGTCACAGGCGCGTTTACTTGGCCGCAGCGGAGTAAAGGTGTCTATCCTGGAGAATTCTCTTCCAGAAAATGTGTAGCCTGTTCTAAAATGATTGTAGTGAGAGTCGAAAAGAACGAACTTCAGCAAGGCTCTTAGGCACGAAATTACGCAAGGATAAGGTAATCCCCCCCCCCAAAAAAAAAATAAAAGTCGGAGCTGCATTTCTTATCGTAGAAGGCGAAGAGGACAGCGTGGATCGAAGAGCCGATGTTAACGATATGATTTAAATGCTGATACCACTGTGACGCGTCATCCAGATCTCAGCGCCAATAAGTTTGCCATTTACATTTGCATCCGCTGTGTCTGTGGTGAAGGCGAAAATTCCTCGACTCATTGTCGTCGAGTTATGTGACGCACTTTTAACGCGCACAATGCACGATTTGGTCCTCCATCTGAATAGTCTTTATTAGGGAAATTAGGAACGGGGCATCCACGCGCGAACTGAGTATTGCGAGAGCTGAATCTGTTCTTTTTCCCTTCCGGCACTCACACAAAACTAGTTGCACATTTTCAGGGCGTAACGAGAATACGGCTTTCACAGGTGACCTTCCTTTCACCGTTCTTCTCCAGTGCACTGACAAACTATTTCCGCCAAAAAGCGCCGTGCCACGGAGATTATTTGCACTGTAACGCGTCACTAAAGCACGGCGCATAATAAGCCACTTCCTGAATAGTGAGCATTTCCCTAATTTCCCTGAACTGCGCTGCCGAGAACTGGAGAAAGTGTGGAGTCGACGAAGCCGAAAACTATTGCCACAGCACGTGCAACACCAGTCGCACAGTACAAGCACGCCTACGCGCACGAACTATAGCTCGCCTCCGCGCCCTGTACACCCCCGCAATAGTGATAGCAATGACGCTTCCTCCGCCCTCGCTGCAGACGTTCTGCGCCACTCGTTTGGCATTTCTTCCGCGTAGCGAACGTCTTCGCGCCGCGGGAAGAGCAATAATGCATCCGTGTCCATTTATTGGCTTCGCGAAAAGGGGGAACGGAGTAGGGAAGAGGGGTGTCTAAGCGAGAGGGAAGGCAGGCAGGCAGGCAGACAGACAGGGGAGCACGCCCCGATAGCGAGTGTCTCAACCGCGCGGAAGGAAAGACCGAAGGAGGAAGAAAAGGCACGCGCGGAATCAAGGGGGAAAGGGAAAAAGGCTTCAAAGGGAGAAAGGCGAGGCAAAACGGGTCTTTAGGAGGAAGCAGCTGGCGCTTTTGCAGCGCAGGCTCCGCCGCAACCGATGTGTCGGTAACGTTTCCAGCGGCAAGCGCCGAATCGAATGGCCACTGCGCGAACCGTGCCGCGCCTAGCAGCTCCAGCTGCGAAGCGCGGGCCCAATTTGCCGCTGCCGGTGGCGGAGATAAACGGCCGGGTCGCTGCGTAGCCGGGCACGGCGGCGTTCTCTGCCGCCTCTGCTAGCAAACTCGTGAGTTGGCTGGCGTGTAGAGCCAGTTTATACACTCCAACGCGTGTGCTCGCGCGTCCGCACGCATAGCGCAACACGCTTCACAGAGCGCAGTGCCGTCGGCGTTGAACGGTTCTACTCATGAGGGAAGCCTTAGTTTGAGAAGCTCAACTAATCCTGCGGCGTTTGTAACGCATGGCGCTGCCATGAAAGGGGCTTAAATCTCGGCGACGTGCGCGTGAGGCGCGGAAATTCTCAAGATGGGTACTTGCTGCGCGCTTTCGCGCGCGGACGGTTGGCGGCGTTGCGCACGCCAAGCTGTAATGAACAATTGTGGGAACTCCTCCCGGTGTGTAGTTTGTCCGGGTAAGGGCGGTTTGTTATCGCTGGAATGGAAGGTTTATGGTCGGTGTAGCTGATGCAGCAAGTCGAGATTTGAAGAAAAAAAAAACACGTTTGTAGGAATCGATTTCGTGGGTACCGAAGCGCGTCATTCATTTGAAATTCATTTGCCGCTCTTATCTAGCGGCCGGGACAGGGGATATTGCTAGAAAATATGAAGAACAAGCACCGTGTTTTTTAGTTTGATTTTATTACTTTTCCTCTGCTAATGCTTTCGATCTATAACTCTGAAAAAGGCGTAAAAGAAGAACAGAATAAAGCCTGGACTCCATGTACGCGAAAACTCACGCGAACGCGAAGGCGAAGGCGACGGCGGCAAGCGACGAGCGACGCCGTCGCGCGAAGCAAAATGCATGTGTCGCTTGCCGTGTCGCTCGGATCTGCACCGACAGAAAATATCGCTCATCGCCCGGAAGTCCCCCGCGCGACTGGCCAATCAGAGCCCCCCAGAGCCGTTTCCGGTTTGTCTACGGTTTCTCACGGGTACATCTCACGAAACCCGCCCGTCGTATTGGTCATCCCCACCGTCGATAAAATATTTGGTTTTGTAGCTGAGAGGCAGACCCGCATGATTTAAATAATTAAAACGATCTACTTGTCGGGTGCGGAGGGCGAACAGCATTTGGAGCGGGCCACGCGAGCGGGCGTACTGCAGGGAGAGATGCGTGTCGAAACGCGGGTACCGGCGCTCGATCCACCGTGCCGCTGCGCTCCAACCGTGCAGAAACACTCGCGGCGCGCATTCTCACTGGTAAATTATAGTTTGCTCACTTACAATCAGATTGCGGTGACAGTTTATGGGAGTGTTTTTACTAAGCCGGAGTGCACAGGCACCGAACGAAAGCACTCCTCCCCTGTGATGTGACTTCGTCTCCGCAAGCACGCCGTTGGCTATCTCCACTGTCGCTACACCGCTGCCGTAGAGGAAATATTCCTTTGGCCCTGGCTATGAGGCACACTCACAAAATTTTAAGAGAGAGAACAGGTTACAGGCGTGTTTCTAAGCCTGAGTGCGCAAAGCACGGAGTCCGCTGCGCACGTCGCGGGTTCGCGTCGCCTGCCGCCTTCGCTTGCATGGAGGTTGCCCACGAGCGACGGAGCGAACGCCAGCCGTCGCCGCCGCCGTCGCCTTCGCGTTCGCGTGAGTTTTCGCGTACATGGAGTCCAGGCTTAATGCGAAACCTTATCGTGGAGACACGCATAACAAAAAGAGTGGGAAATCTCGGAAATGAATTGGACATGAATAATTTGCACATGAATAGCCTTTGTGAATACATTTTTTTTCATTCCCGTGAAATCATTGAAAATTTGAAGATGGCGGCCATACTCTGTTTTTTAATGTTGAAGTATACGAGGCATCGTGTCGAAGACAAAGGAGAACTGCGCTTACAGCGCACGTGGGGCATAAGGTGGAAAGTGAAGGAGGAGGGCACGGTGGTGGCAGGCGAGAGGGGTCGCGCCCAGTTTGCGCCGCCTTTGCGTTATGACTACCTCAACGCGTTTACAGATGACCGTCATGCTTAGAACGTGCACCGCAGCCTCATGCGCGTAAGCGACTGGTTCGAAAAAAAATTATCCGACATGCACAAGGAGACGATGAGTCACAATGGGAAACATGTTGAGCACTAGATAGGACGCATATCAGAACTGAGACTGTAAGAAAAACATAGTAGTACAGCAGAACACGTTAGCTGTACACAGATGTAGAGAGATGAGATAAACATGGGAATTATGTACAGTGAGCTTGGAGATGTGAATAATGAAATGAAAATACATTTATATTTACAACAAAGGCATGTATAATTTGTTTTGATATATATATATATATATATATATATATATATATATATATATATATATATATATATATATATATATATATATATATATATATATATATATATAGTGAAGCATTGTGTTATGATTGTGATGCTTAAATGCATCCGCCTCGCATGTGGGAATTACGGGGTTCGATCCCCAGTGCCGCCTGGTACTCACCGGTGACACAATAACTACAAGCTTTCCCCTGCTTGGTGCTCGGCTTATTTTGGGTGAAATGCTTGGGAAATGGGTCTTTGATCCCACCTTAAGAAGACGAAAATACCTTGTGCCATGGCGTTCTTTGGCCATATTTACCCTTGCGCCATAAAAGTCCATAACCATCAATCATCATGTGATGCATAAATACGAGACACGTATTGACACATGGTTCGACTCGGGGAACGGGATGCAATGAGCGGGTGTACCCATACTTTGCGCCAGACAAATGATGAGTTTAAAGAAACGACGTCGGCTGAAAGAGAACTGAGACATGTCCGTCCAATGCGGACACGAAAGTATCTGACCAATGGCGGATAAATTCCTGCTCCCCAAGGAAAAAGATATCTTTCGTAAGGAAATTCGGGAGCTCTCCACGAAGTTGTGTCATGATCAGAAATAGCGCACGACGGCGACGACTTGCGGCAACAGCCACTCAGCGGTTGCGCCAGAGCACGGAAGCTCCAGCGACTATCAACGTCGCGCAAAGCGGCCGCGTGAACAGCGGGCTGTTTTCTATAAACTAGTTAACTCCGAGGCCTCTATAACCCAGATGCACCACTGTGCAGAAAACATTGTCAACTACAGATACCTGTATTGCTTGACTGCTGGAGCGGGCATTTATAGGGTACTACGCAGACCGCACAACGCCCCATATTTCCAGCCTGTCCGTCGTAGGTAAAACCGCCAACTCCAGGTGCCACATGAAATCACGCAGATGGCCAAGCAACTGTCAACAGCGACTAAGAGATGGATTCCGGCATTCGCCTGAGCTCTGGAGGTGCCAAAGGCATCGGCAACACTCCCATGAACGTCACTACTCTTTCCGTAGCGCTACCTAAATCTGGGCTGACCTGGTGGGTGTGGTGATTAAACGCCACAACAGTCGCATAAAACGCAGGCATCTGTAAAGACTGAGAACTTAGATTGAGTGGCACAACAGGTACCAAATCCCTAAGCCATGTTCCTAGAAAATAGGAGGCGAGTGCCCGCGCTGGGCAATAATCCCCCTGCAACAAATGAAGGAGGAAGCGGCAGGCCAGATGCCGGCAGCAGGCGGGCACATAGGGGAAGGAGAGCCCGCCCCTCCAAAGTGGCTGCCCAAGCAGAGCACGACTCACCAACTCCGTGCGGCTCGAGAAAAAGAATTCAGAAGAGACTGAATCCACCTGGATACTCGGAGCGCCTCTGTCGAATGGGCCACATCCGACTGCAAAAAACAAACACAAAAAACGATTGGACAAGATAGCGCCGCTCCAACAAGGACAGATTAAAGTTACTAGCCATCGCAACATTGCTGCGCACATGGTCTAGAACCTAATTCCACATCGAAGCAGCTATTTTGTGCGACTCATACTTTATCCCAAAATACGGATGCAATTGCCGTGCGCAAATGGGGAAGCACTGCCGAGCCGCGCATAAGGCTGGCTATTTGCCAAGTGATGCTTATTACGCGCTGTAAGTGTCCTTCCTTTCTTCTATGTTAGCCTTACGGTGCTGTTCGGGTGTCCACCGATATACGTGAGACAGTTATTGCGTCATTTCCTTTCCTCAAATCCATTTTTTTTTCGTAAAGTGCCATGGTGGTGGTGGTGAAAAACACTTATGGGTAGATACACTTAAAGAAGGTGATGCATGAGCTGACCTAGAGGGGGGCCAGCCCTTACAGGTACTAGGTGGAGGTCCCCAGTTCGTGACCCCAGTGGCGTCGGCCGCCGCCCGGGCTCTCCCGACAACGCTCGTTGGGCCTGCAGGACAGAGCAGCTGAGAAGGGTCGCCTCCCAGTCCTCCCGCGTAGAGTTGGGGTTGGGGGATGGCAGGATTGCAGGGGCAGGCCAACACCATGTCTTAGATGTCCGAAGACACCGACCCACAGTGCGGGCAGCTGCCAGAGAAAGCAGTGTAAAAATATTTTAGAGCTGCCGGGCACAGCAGTGTATTGGTGTAGCGGCAGAGTAAGAGCCGCTCATCCTCCTTTGAAATGCCTCTACATGGCAGGGGGTAAAGGCTGTGGCCAGACTGGTAGTAACTGACGATATCTTTGAAAGTAAGAGCCGGATTAGGATCAGCGTCCTGGTCGGACGGGGAGGAAGAAACTTCACGGAAGTGCCGCGCGTAATAAGCATCATGCAGAACCAGCGAGGCACCGTCCTGAGCCTCTTCGCGTTTACCAAGTATTTACATTTGTCAAAATTCAGGGCCGCTCCAGATACTTTGCAATACCTTTCAATGTGGAGGAGACAGTGGTGGAGATTAGACTCATCTCGTAAATACAACGTAATGTTATACGCATATGCTCTTACTCTAAGCGCCTCACTAGCAGCAAGTGGAAGGCCACCGAATGCCTGGGTTGCTAATCACAGCCCGCAAATATTGCGAAGAGGAGAGGCGACGAAGGACAGTCTTTTATACACGCTGCGAATGAGAGATAGAAAATTTGGTGGGTACTGAAAAGCCTACAGGACACCGAATATGCAGCCGTACCCAGGACGGCCAAAATGTTTTTCGTGACCTAAAGACACAATAACTCTATTAGCCATAAGCCACTTTGTTTAGTCCATAATATTGCGGGTAGCATACGGCAAACAATGTATTTCACTGCAAGGGACGGAGCACGCCCGATGGCTGCCAATCAAGGAGGCCATCACACCCCCAGGCGCCGGACCACAATGGCTAACAGTCTTGTAGTAGACCTCTCCCTCCGCTCAGCGACTGCAGCGCTCTCCGACCTAGCGGCGATGGGCAAAATCGCTCTTCCTCGGCTTGCCTCCAAGGCGTTCGTACAGTTTGGCGCGATTTGAAGGTTATCGCGCGAGAGTCGACCGGTCTAGCGTTCCAGGTGCTCAGCGGCCGGTTTTGAAACAATGAAAATCACGATTTCGCATTCTTCTCTCCCTACCTCGCTGGTTCATGCTACAACCATCACCCCCGTGACAAAATCACCACCCCTCACTCTTTATTCTAAGCTTTCCATTCTTTGCGATCAAGTGTAGACTTTGTTACTTATCTTCGCGAAAGATAACAAAGTTGGTGGGAAAGATATGGTAAAGCAATGCTATCACCACCTTTTTGGATGAAGCGAAAAATAACAAGGCTACTTGCCCAGAAGGGAGTGGTGGCTGCTTAAGGAACAGCAAAGAGAGTGAGGGAAGCTGGCCTGATACCTCCCTCGCCACGGCAGAGCATTCTGGGCCATGACGCTGTTTCTGTTCTTGGTCCACGCTCGCGCGATAACCTTCAAATCGCGCTAGGCTGTACGTGCAACCGAACCGACCGAATTGATCGAGTACGCGAAGTCATTGCCTGAAATTGCCAGTCGGTATGTTGATAAGTTGCTAGTTGACGGGGAACAGTACCCTGACCACTTCGTTTTGCAGGGCCGGAAAAAACGACCCCAAGTTGTGGCCAAACGTGTGTTTTCGAGACGTATACGTTTACCTTGTTCATACGCCTGGCCCTTGCGCCACGGAGGGCCTGAAGTGCTGTCGGTCGCAGAAGGCGTACGTTCTTGCAGCGGAAGGGCATGTGCGGCAAGTTTTGACTGCCGACCTTGACTTAAAGTGCCGCTTTTCGAAAGCTAATGTGACGCAGTCGCAGAGGACCACCGGCGAGCCATGCGAAGCTTGGACCCTTTTGCGGGAAGACGGAACCGTCCAGGCATCTTACTGCACATGCATGGCCGGGTAAGTGTTCGTAGGGGCGTCGAACAACAGCGTTTTAACGCGCTACCTTGATCGGGAGAAAGATAAATGCATGCGGAAGATTCGAAGTGTTTACACTCAAAGCTTGACGTCTGACTATTGTTCACGTGTGAAGTCAGCATGCGATACACAGTGCATCGGATGTCATATATTTTGATTGTGTTATCCGGTTTTATAGCGCAAGCGCCGCCACGACATCGCTGGTTCGATCCCGGCCGCTTATCGACGGGGCTGTAGCTGAAAACGCTCGTATGCCAAGCAGCATCAGTCCCCATGTGGTTGAAACTGCTCCGGATCCGTACATTGCGGTGTCCCCCACAGCCTTCAGTACTTCAAATCCAGCGTATCTAGCCTACTTAACGCTTGTAAGTCGCATCGTGCTAAAAATTTGCAACAATTAAGATGTTCGCTCCCTTCTACCATGCCTGTGTACTTCTTCACATCAGCACTGGGATTTCTTTTCTTGAAGAAAACGCTGGGCACGCGGTCCGGGTGGTCCGGTAACGATGACGGGGCGCCTGCGTTGGCAGAAAAAAGTTCACAGTGACAAGATGAAGTGCGCTGCGCAGATCCTGTGTGTTGGCGTTGGCTTCCATTTATCTCGGCGCATTGCGTGCACCCACACCTTCAGTAGAGTTTCGTCCCGCGGATACCAGTGCCTTTCTTGGGACGGTTAGCGCATTCCAAGGCACAGCAGTTCGTAGGCATCGCGATGTAGGTTCGAGGCAAATGTTCCGATGCACTCATTGAGACAGTTTTGTTGCTCACGCTGCAAAGCTGTATGCGATCGCCCGTGTACAGCGGAATGTTTCGCCCTTCGGTGCCTCCGACGCGAGCCGCTAACGTCACCGCCATGACGTCACTCGCCTCGAGTGACGTACCTAAGGAGAGGTCTACTAAACAGCGTGATTGGCCTTGTGATCGGTGGAGTACCGTGATCGGTGGATGTGGTAGCAGACAGATACCCCCCAAAACTCATCTGTTTCCAGCGGCACACATCGGAAAGTTTATGAAAAACGACCACTGCCTTGCCCCAGTGAGGCTATTTCTTCCGCAAAGTTTGTGAGCCCCTTAATTGTCACACAAATGCGTGGCTGATTAGTTTTAATCAGAGTAAGATGTGCCGCAAAACTTCTAATTGCTGTCACCTTTCGCGCACTTGTGCGTGCACTTCCAGAAACCCTTAGAGCGTGGGGGTTAGCGGTCTCGGCCTCAAAAGAGATGCCCTCGACTATGCGTGGCAAGCTTAGCCAGAGACCAGGTATCAAATGACAAGGGGTTTTTTGGTCCCACCTTTCGCCGGTCGCAAGCCAGAGAATGGTTCGGAGCCAAACGTTTATTAACAAAACAAACTTTGTACAGCTAAGAGACGGTACAGAGGATTTTCTAATCACTCGTACGAACACATACAAAGCGATCTACAATACAATACAACTCGTGCAAAGTAAAACTCGAGAAAGACTATAATACAGCAAAAAGTTTTGCACCTAAAGTGCACTAACACAGCATAGACAAAGGAAGAAAAAAAATTGTTCATCGGGCACTGCGACAGTGCGACAACCAGAGGATCACGCCGGAGCCGTCCCAAAGGCATGCGCGCGCTGTCTCGCTGGTCCGTAGCCGGGCGAGTGATTTCGACCCGGGACTCATGCTAGCGCGCTTCTCCGAAGGTTATACGGCGGTACGGGCTGACAGACAGGGGTTCAGGTTCTTTATTTATAGGCGCGCGCCGCGTCTGTTTTTTTTTTCGCGCCGAGGCTTGCGCGCAGATACACACAGTATTAACTGTACTTTTGCACTCTCATTCTCGCGTCGGGCGCGCGATCCCATTGGTCAGGCGTGGAGACCGGCTTCCAGAACATTCGAATTCTTTCTTGCGACCCGGCACCGCCAGCGCGAGCGAAATGGAGAGGGCATCACTCAGCACGCTCAAGGCTACGCCCTCTCCGTCGGCGATGAGTAGCATTTACTCCAAACTTCTCGACTTTTCGACGGCGCGCGCGGACATGTTTCCTTTGGCGCCGCGCCGGCGAGCGAAGTGGAGAGGGCAGCAACAAGCACAAGGTTAGGCGCTCTCCAGGGTTCTCTTTTTCCGCTGTTCTAAAATTCGCTACAGCGCGGACTGGCGAGATTGCTTTTGTGCCGCGCCGGTCTTCCGAATGGGCGCGAATTTTGTAACAGTCGGAACTTGAGTCGCCTTGAATCGGCTGTCGAACAGTTAATCAGAACATACACGGGCGTCTATGGGGTTCGTTAGTGGAGTCAACAACATTTACTGTGGGAACGAGCACACGCTACCGAGAATGTGCGGGCCACGCGCCTCGTGGCCGGTTCCTAACAAAGACGCCTCTTTTGTGGCTTCAATAATCCTCCTTGAAGCACTGAGACAAGCACGTTGCAGCGCGTTCTCGCAGGGGGCAGCAAACGCGGGAGAGGACGCCGAACCAGGCAAGTGTTGCACCGCACCTCTCTACGCCACTGAGCAGCGTTCGTTCAGTGTGAAAGTTTAGAGGCCCTGTGCGATAAGCGGCAATGAATCGTGTTGAACTCTTAAGGGTAGCTTAAACACCTTCGAAGTTTTGTGCCTCAATATATCACAAAATCAAGCTGCGCTAAAATTTCGCATTAGGTAGTACCGTAATCGGCAGTCAGGTTTTTTAGCGGGATTTTAGCACTTCCCTTTCCCTGTTTTTTTTTCTGTTGAAAGAATTGATGCGTGCAGTGCTTCTGCTTTTTTTTTTAACGCGCCGTGTTTTGTTCTTTTATTCTTTCATTCCTTTCATTTTATGACAAACTAAAACCAGACGTTTTTTAACCTGTAAAGCGTGCTTTTTTGCAGTTTACTCTGTGCTGAGGAAAAGCAAACAACATTTTCGATGGAGAAATGTGCAATGAAATTATCGCACATGTAGCCTGTAAACCGTGCTTTGTTGTAGTTCTTTGTGTGCTGAGGAAAAGCAAACATTTTCGTTGAAGAAAGGTGCAGTATTGCACAAGTAACTTGTAAAGCGTGGTTTGCTGCAGTTATTGATGTGCTCAAGAAAAGCAAATGATATTTTTGATGGAGAAAGCTGCAATGCAATTATCACACGAGGAAATGTTAGCACCGTGAACTTAGGCGCCGCGTTGGTGAAAAGAGTACTGGGTCCATGGTTGCTCTAACAATTCGACCACCTTCCAACCAGCATGATGGTATTCAGTGAGGAAAGTGCTGCGTTGCGGTAAGGACATACGTACTCGCGAAAGGAGAGAAAGAAAAAATGTAAGCTGGCAGGAGTAAAAGAAATTTGAAAGAGCAAACAATTTTCACGAAGGCTTAGCACTTCCCGCAGTACTGCCGTAAAATGATTCGGTCTTTTAGTTGAGGCTTACAACGCCGCCCTAGGAGCGTCATACTTGGCCGTTAATGATAACGCTGTATATTTCCTCTGAATTGTGTCTTTAGGGATCAAGGCAAAAGGGCATCACGCTGGTTTTACTTTGCTGAGCGGAAGAAAAGGTACTGGCCCTATAGTATTAGAAGGTTAGGTCAAGAGGCCTCCTGTGCTCTTGCAACGTGGAGTGTGAAGTAAGGAGAAAGCTAAGAGTGAATCTTACAGGGTTTTAGGTTTCGTTTTCTTTTAGGGGGTTTAACGGCCTAAACCGACTCATACTAGAATAGCTTGGGGCGTACAGGGCTCCGTCCGTTGTTTAAACGCAAAGACGACTTGTTGATGCGATCTGGGCTTTGCAAGCTTTTGTCGATGGTATGTGTTGATAATGTAACGCGGTGGAATAGTTCTTATTGGCATTTGGGCATAGGAGTCATCCAGGTGCCTTCTGATTTACGAATGTGTATGGTCACTCCCGAAAGTAGTCGTGATCTTCAATTATTTCATCGACATTTAGCTCTTGTACAGTTCTGCGAGTCGTTTGCGGCGTTTTCCATCAAGCTTATAAAATTATGTAGCAGTGCCAGCTAGGTGTCGCGAAATGGTTGCGGACGTCGTCGCACAAATTTGAGTGTGCTTTGTGTCGAAATATGGAGATCTTATTTCGGAATTTCAGGATCACTATATTAGTTTTTCAAGCACAACTTCTTTTTAATATACTATCCCTCCTCTTCTAGGGCTAAGCTCTGTATTAACGTATTACGCTCAGCAGGATACCATAGTGACGGTTTTAAGCACGGCTAATAAATTCTTTCTAATTTAACAGAGAGCATCAACTACTGCTCTCCATTTGTCTGATCGCGCAAACTTTGCTTTGTTGCCATGTTAGGTTTAAAGCTTGTTATTATTTTCTAACACGCTTATTTGGCTTCATTTTTCGAGGATGTGTATAATATTTTTTTTCTGGCGGCTTTAATGTGCACAGTGGTCACGCGCAAAGAACCAAGCCCAATGATAGCAAACCTCAGAATATATCTAGATCAAAGCATCCAGCTTCAGCCATCAAAATAAAATAAAATAAAATCTATGTGGATACTGTGATGCTTATCAATTGAAGGCCATTGGTTCATTGCCCGCTGCTGGCGGAATATCTCTTTCCTCCTTTCACATTATCTTTAATATCAATATTAAAGAAAAGAAAGTACCGACCAATAAAACGAGTTGTGCAATTTCTCCTAGGCTTTTCTTTCTTTTATTATTACTGCCGGACCCTTTAGCCTTTACATATGACAAGTTTTTTGTTTTTATAAGTTACCTGATGAAATAATGCAACGTATAAAAAATTTAATGCCGTCGAGCTAATATACACGATCTGCAAGGCGTTTCCGTTCTACTTCGTATATGGCAAATTAAAATGGACGCGTCGTGCGCTCCCTTCGTCGACCGTTTCAAAGCTTGAGGTGGAGCGAAATAAAAAAGAGAAAGCGAAGGAGAGAAATATTTGCCTGGAAATCGTATAAACTGCCGAAAGCATTGACATACTTCGAAACCCGCGTCATCTTTTATGCGACGGGATGCTGAAGTTTGATGCAGCCTCAAAGCACGCTTGCCTTCAGGAGCATTATGCCGCGTTCCTGCCTTTTAGGAGTGAAGGCAACATAAAAACGTTAGACGCGTCCGGCCACACAATTTCAAGCTGTCATAAGATACATTTCTTTGCATTAAACCTCTTCTTTGCCTCCACGTTCGTAGGAATAGAATTCACGTCTCAAAACCATCTTTCCGTTAGAATGAAAAGCTGAAGACGAGAAGAAAATTAAATTTAGAGCAAAGGAACCGAAAGGACAGAAGCCCGGGACTACACTACATAAGAGGCAAATAGACAGACATCAAACATGTTGCAGCTAGCCTGTATTCCGCGCAGTCAGATACGCGTGGCCACACGTTTCATGCAGAAATCGATTTACTTTTTCTGACAACCCGAGCAGCTGTTTTGTGCGTTCCTGTGTTTCCGCTGTGTACGTGCTCTCGCCTTGGATCCCGGGTTCGGTGCCTGTCCATTTCTTTCGCTAGGTCGCACGCAGAAAACACATTTGCGCCCCGAAGGTATCTTGCCCTCTTTCTATCTTTCTTTCTTTGGATTCTGAATTCGGACAAGCATGACCTGACCTTCTTTAGCGCCTTGCGTAGTAGTTCGCGATTCTCTTTATTTGTTTAATGGACAAGCAAAAGCTTTTTCAGGTACCGAGGAAGCAAACAGAGGAACATTAAAGAGCGTGCTGAACACAATCGGTCTCAAAGCAAAGCCCACTATTGTATTGGCGCCCTCGGTTTCAGGGAATCGAGTTTTTTTATCGCTTTTTTTGTGAGACCATCGTTTGTTGCTGCAGTGCTCTTATCCGCTTGCGCGTGTTTCTGGGCTGCGATCTTAGTCCGTTCTGCTTGGTTCGCATTCGAGCTGTTTGTATAAAGACGTCTGCGTAGAAAAGTATCTTATGAGGAAAATAAACCCTCTCTAAATGGCAGAGACTAAAATATTCATTATAATAGAATAAAAAATGTTACCCAACTAGTCTTTGGTGATCGGAGGTTATTTGTTCCGCCTTAATTTGTGAATAATAAATATTCTTGACAGGAATACGATGACACTCAGTAAGCTTTTTCTCCTGGATGGAAGTGAAAAATTATGTTTCCAAATAATGTTTAAAATGTCTTCTTTCTAAGGAGAACACCAATTTTAGATTAAGTTTTTACCTGCTCTACCAGGACCAGTACACTGGTGCTTGCATTTCATTGTGGAACAATAAGTATGGTTAGTGACAGTACGAACGGTGCGCTGCACAGGTGACTTCTTTCTGTCACGCGCGAAACGCCTACCTGTCGGATTGTCTTTGCAGCGCACATGTACTTGCCTGACGCCATCGGTTCGTACTTCATCGCTCTCTATCCTAGCATCCTACCGGTTAAGTTACCACTCCTTTCTCTCTCTCTTTCTTCAGATATTCGTTCATCTTAGTATGGCGAGGGTGGGAGTTGGAGACTCTTACGGTGACAGAGATCTACTAGGGCACAAAAGTGTACAACAAGGTCTTGACTTTATTATTTTTTTATTTTATAACCATGGTGGTACAGTTGCCAGCAGAATAACGCAAGGCTAATCCCACCTGTAGCTAGCAACAACCTAAGCTTCAACCTCATCGTAGCGTTGCAGTTCCTCCAGCGCAGTCTTCCGACTTGTGTATGGCCGAGCTCTGCTGAGCTAAACAGCCCCGTCTTGTGTTGAACAGTTGAGTTCAGCAGCTCCGTCTGCGGGCACGTCTGTGAAGACGTTCCCGCAACATCTCCAGTGTCTGCACGCAGCGTACATAGTTGATGGTTGCGTCACGCTCCGGAAATGCAACCAGCACGGCACCGTCACCCTCCAAATGATGGTCACTCCCGCTTTTCCTACTTATGGTTGCATAAGGGGCAGCCAACGTCATAGGCGCTCGACGCGTGCGGCTGCACAACCTCCGAATATCAGAAAATGCACTGCTTCCCAATAAAGCTTCTTTTTTTTTGTCTCCACAGCCAAATGAATAGAATTGGCTGCGTATAAAACTTCTCGGACTAGGCTCTGCACTCCCAGGACTGCCGTTTAGTCGCTGGGTCGTAGTGATAAATTTATGATTCACCTTCGGTGACTATACAACCGAGAAAGTCATTCCTTTCGGCCTCGTAATGACTCAAAATTTGCTGACATAGACACAGTTGAGCATGTTTCATGCCGTTTTTTCAGCTGACGGAAAACACACTGTCTTGAACACATTGCCAAGAACCAAAACTCCTCTTTGAGGATGTGATTAACTGCCGTGAGTGATATGCCAGTAGTTCTTGCGATCACATTGTCTTTAAAATGGGGCAGTGACCATCTATCAGTGCGCCCAGCCCTGCCACGAGCTTTAGAGTGGTTGCAGAGACAGAGAGTCCACTGCAGTGTTTGTATTCGAGACTGGCTGTGGCTGGGCTCTCAGCGGGTACAATTCATTCCGTGTCACCTCCTGACCACGCTGAAGTCAACGCAGGCTCCAGTAAACGGCACCTCTATTCGACGATGGACACCTATAGTTGGGATCATGTAGATAAGTGGGACACCTTCCGCAGTTAGCCTTTGTACAAGGGAGTCCGTTTTTACCGAACGACCATGTAGTCCGCTATTTTTTATGTCACTGCTTCGAGTTCAGATGAGCCAATTATAAAAACAAAGCACGAGAGGTAACAATTATCAAATAAGTAGACCTCTTTATTCTAGAGGGTGACTTAATTATTAGTTGTTTCATTATTTTCAGTAAGCTTATCTTTAAATTGACGTGCTGCTTTTCTACAAGATAACTTCTTCAGTATGTTGGCTGGTGATCGAAAAATTATCCTTGTAAGATTAGCTTCTGAAGTATATCTTGCTATGTGGTTTTTGAGGGCGCAGTTGTGGCATGGTAGTCTGCTAAAGTAAGGCTGCAGGCTCCAATAAATCTGTTTACCATAGCAGTGAATATGATATACCGAAATACAAGTTCGACATTAGGGAACATTTAGAGCAGGGTCTCAAGAGCAAGGTTTATTTTTATTTCTGCATCAAAAATAAAAAAAGCTTTATGGGGATCACTTTCCCAGCAGAAAACACCCTAGAAAAAAAACATGCCTCTCTCTAGCACAAGAGAAGAAATTTTAGTTTGCGTGCAAATGAGGTGATTTCTTTCATATTGTTGCGTCTACATTTTACGGAGGTCGTATCATAGATCACTCATGTTGACGAAAAGAAATACGCTATTCTGCGCAAAACTTTTTTGATGTGTTTACTCCTTTTGAAATCCCAAAAGCGAACATTCCGGGTGAACATCTCCGGCCGCCTCAATGGCTGGCTGCGCGGACTGCGCATGCAACTGCAGTGGGTTATGCAATGCCAACCGGGCGTCATCTTCATCGCGCTGTGCATGTTTCGCCCCGAAGGAGGCTTTCAGGATGCGACTGAAATGCACATTGAGCTGGCTATGTGCTCACCGCGCACCCACAAACTCAATCAAGCTTAAGAAAGCAAGAAGTTGGCACACGGATTCGAAATCGACGTCGTAGATCGGGCGACATCAATTGTGCACACAGCTTCGAAAGCGCCGTCTTGGCGCTCACCCGTTTTCATATCGTTGGTGTTTCACTGCCCCCCCCCCCCCCCCCCCAAAAAAAAAAAAGGCGCCATTTCCCGGAAAGCCATGATAGTCTGGATCGAATCTCACGTCTGAGCGAGGGAAGATATTAGACAAAAGTGGGGGTGCAACACAGACTGTGAATTTCTAGTTTCTTTCGCTACCAAAACATTCGGCCAGACTGTGATGCCTTCTTTAATAAAAAAAATCGTAAGTCACTCGCATAAGGCACGCAAGCAGGTCGGTTGACTTTGGAGAGGCTTGGATTTCAAGTCATTAAAGTATAAAGAGAAACTGCGGAAGGCGTTCCTCCGTTGTGTCGGCCTACTTTTATGTTGGTTGTTATGTAATAAAAGTAGTTGAAAAGAAATAGACTGCGGTGTTCCTTTTTTTGTTTCTTTCACTGAAAGTATAAAACTTGCTCATGCCGGCCGCCCATACGGTGCGCACGCAAAACTGTTCACGTTGTATTAATGCCACGGGGTCCCCACCTTCCAGTCAGTGGCGCGTGGGGGGCAAATATCTCGAGGGCGGAGGAGTCGTAGTTCTTAAGCCATCTATATCAATGTGCCTTCGCCGCGCTCTATAAAAGACTCACAGCAGCTGCGTATCGATTTCGCTTTTGTAACCTGCGAGGAGGGCGCCCATTCTTGCAATGCGTGCTCTGGCGTGCCTGTGTTTGCTTTTCTGTGTGCGCGCTGGAGGCCCGCGTGTCTCCCTATTGACGCGCTGCCAGCCGCGCTATTTATATCCTGCGACATTATTTTACAGAGCCGGGGCGAAATGACAGTTTTACGAGCATTCTGCGCTCATTTCTGGGCGTGTTTGATGCGGGACCTCCGTCCGCTACGGAGTGCTTCGACGCGGCTATGACGTTTCTTTCGCCGCGCGTCAACGTGACGCCGAGTTGAGGCAAAATGTGGTGCGAACGGGCGTTTCGCGATACGTTAGATTTTGCTGCCTATGTGGCACGTAATGATAAAGGTAAGGACATTTATGCTTATGCCTGAAAGACGGTGAACAAAGGCGCTATACTCAAATAACGTTAGACGCGCTTGGTGTGTACTAATAGGGATGAAAGACTCCAGGACGCGTGGGCGACAGTCGAAGCCGACAGCTGTCTTGTTTGCCGCTGACTCGAGACCCCGTTTGTGTACGGTAAAGTGTGGCCCACGCGCTCAAAGTGCTTGATTAATTGTTTATTGATCTATTGATTGATTGATTGATTGATTGATTGATATTTCAGGCAAACTAGGCCCGAGGGGACAGGATAAAAGGCAAATGACTTTTACCTGACGAGACCCCGTCACCCACTCATTGCCGCTCAGGGTTACGTAATAGAACAGTCTGCAACACGACGTACAATTTATACAAGATCAACCAATGATGCATGAAGCATTAAAGCAGACAGAACCATCGTATACTTTGTATGTCGTTACACGAAAATGAAAGGAAGAAAATACAAGGTAGGTAGAAACAGAGCCAATAACACAATAAAGAGCAATCTAAAGGGTAATGCATATTTCTGGTGTGCCAAGGTTATGAAGCAGTTGTTTGCAGACGTGGCACTTATGCACCTAGATCTCTTTTCCGCTTCCTGGAACGTTTTCTCTCCGACAGTACATGTATACGTGTGCACATGTCCAGAAATGTGCAAGCATGCGCCATGTGCAGGCATCCAGAAGTGTGCAAGATAGGCATTATAAATAAAGAAACCGAGAAAGGAGGTTCATTTCGGCGTTAATAAATGGGGATGGAAGGGCCTGTCAAGCAGTCGGCACTCACCTTTTTTATGTAACACACCTGCACGAGCTGGCGAGCTTTGTTTTATTTGCTGTTGCCTAGAGCCCTCCCTCATTCAATCGTGGTTCGCAAGTGAAAGCTCCGCGGTGCGTGGCAAGTTGGGAACTGTAATATTTCGTTAAATTTTGTGCGAGCTCTCTGAGCCGGTCGCCAACACGACATCCAGTACGCCCAATGCACGACCTGCCACACGTCAAGTAGATTTGATAAACGACCTTCGGGACATAACCCGCAAAATGCTACGCGTGTTTCTTCTGGAATCCCTGTTATTTTTTTTATATTTCAGAAGAAAACCCGGGGTATTGCTGTGCAAGATTTATATTGGATAAGAAAACAGTCGGAATTTTATCCCGATCGGCCAAATTTTTGAGGCTGTTGGTGAATGCGTTAATGCGAGGTAGCAGTTCTGTCCGGAAGTTGCTCCACAGTCCTCCTTTTTTGTTGCTTGCTGCGCGAACTTTACCTTCTTAGGAACTGTTTCTGCCATGGTCGCCACAATCGGCACATGGGAGCCAGCACCAGAAAGCCTTGCCGTTTGGCTATAAAAGTGCACCCTTGTCTCGCTGGCACACGACAGGCGTGGTGCACATTCTTGGCACGGTATGCGTGGATTTTTTTTTTTAGCTGTACCTTCGAATGCACCGAGTCGGACGATAAGAACGCTTTTGTGCTCGGGGGGGATTAGAGCCACTAAACGCGCCCTTCTTGAACCGGTTATTTAAATTCAAAAACGGCAGCGTACGTTATCCCGAGAGACAAAAATCACAGTTAGTCCTTTGCAATACCGCCTAACACTTTTATATGCACTCTTTACTCCGCCTTTACACGATATGGAGCATTGCCTGCTTAAAACAAAGAAAAAAAATCGTCTTTACCAAGTGTTTCACCTTTACCTAAGATGTTCTACAATTTTAAAAATAGGCTTTTTGAGTTAGAAAAGCGCTTTTACGGCATAGCATTGTCAGCAGTGTAGCGCATCAGAATATAGTTAGGACGTGATGACTAGTAGACTGCTCAAAAAATGTTGAATAGTTAACTTTTTAACTATTACTGTTAATTCACGTAACTCCAATGCACGTAACTCGTCGAACTAGTCAAAATTTGTTGGGCCACTGCTCCGATGGCAAGTGCGTTTTTGAAATTCTAAAAACTGATATGGATATTACTTACGGCGGCTTACGTGCCTCTCAGTAATTTCGGACCCTATCAGTAATAGTAAAAAAGTTCACTATTTAATATTGGTTAACCAACCTGCTAGTTTGCACGTCTTAGCTGCATTCTGATGTGCTACACCGCCGACAATGCTAAGCCGGAAAAAGCGCTGTTATAACTCAAAAAGCCCATTTTAAAAATGGCAGAACATCATAGGTGAAACACTCGGTAAAGGCGATTTTTTTCTTTGTTTTAAACAGGCAATGCTTCATTTCGTGTAAAGGCGGAGTAAAGAGTGCACATACAAGTGTTAGGCGATACAGTTAAATACTAACTGTGATTTTAATCCTTCCGGATCAGGGCACGCTGCATTTTTTTAATTTAAATAACCGGTTCAAGAAAGGCGCTTTTACTGGGCTTAATCCCTCCGAGCACGAAAGCGTTCTTATCGTCCGACTCAGCGCATTCGAAGCTATAGACAAAAGAATAGCCACGCACACCTTGCCAGGGATCTTCACCACGCATGTGGTGTGTCAGCGAGATAAGGGCGCACTGTTACAACCACACGGATAGGCTTTTTGGATGCTGGCTCCCCTGTGCCGATGCTCTCTGTATGTTCTTAGACCTCACGTATTTATGGTTATTTGAGATGAAACCTGAAATTAGCACCACCTTAACTAGGATAACTAGTTTATTACATCTACGTAGTCCCGAAATTTGGATACGCTTAACGCATATGGCATCCCTCGCATGTATGTCTCGCCAATGGACTAGAAGTGGGCCAAAATAGAGTCGCGCGATTTGTCATATCACAAGACATACCTGAAACTAGTATCACTGCACCTAAAAAACGCCTTCTTCCTTCCATGTTTTCAATCCCGCATCATTTCGTATCTATGCTTCCTATATTCTTTCTTCCAATGCCCTCAAGTTAAACATCCTGTACTCCAAGCACCACTAAGAATATTCTCTCGCCTAAACAACATGTCTCTCAGCAGCTCTCATACATAGTCGCTCGTCAGGAATGAATGTTTTTTTTTTCCCTCCACATGCAATATTCAGATGGAATTTCTTTCCTGACAACATTGCTTCGTGTACAGATCAAGCAATCAATGGCAGCAAACTAAGTAGTCACCTCCTGTGTTTCACATGATCTTTTTCGCTTTTCTAAATGAAAATCTTCGGTGGCACTGCGTGTTCTCTTTGTATGACTTATTTCTGCTCTTTTTTGTACCTTTGTTTTTTGTTTGCATACCCTTTTCCCTAATGGCTTCTGGCTCTTGAAGCTTCAATAAATTGAATAAGAAAATGCATTATAGTAATAAAGAGGCAAGTAAGGAGCCTAAAAAGTGTCGTCGATTGAGTAGATAACAACATTATTTTCTTTGCAACATCAAGTCACTTTTCACATACGGTACACTGCAGAAAAATCATTACGCAGTGCAGCCCTCTTTTGTCCGAGTTTACTTAGTGGCTGAAAACGAGTGGGAAACAAGGAGCGCGACATCAAGCTCCTCATCTTTTAGATGTTCTTTTATTTTCATTTCCTTCGCACTTCACAGAAATCAAATTACTTGGGGCATTCACAAAATTAAATGGTCTACAAGTTACACATCGATCAACGCCGGTCTTGGACAACTCACAGTTTGTGGCAGCTGTTAGAAAACGTTCAGGCCGACGGTGAAAGCAGATGCCATATATTTCCAGGCTCGGATTCTAACGCACCCCCGACTTTTCCCTTAAACCACGCATCTGAGCCCAGCCAGCCACAGCGCCAGCCGAACATAAGATAAAGTTACGGCATACGCCAAACCTGATGCCCCACGAGCACTCGAGCCCGAGTCGCCTGCCGTTCCTAAGAAAGAAAAAAAGCGAGCAAGGAAGTAGCCGGGTGGTCGGAAGCGAGCCGAGTGAAGCAGAAGTTAAAAGCTACGGCGCCTCTCCGTACGGCGGCGGGGTTGCGGCCTCACTTTTGCGCGGCTCTTGGCTGCGGTGTCGGGAATCTTATCTCTGGCCGGCGCAAAGGGGGCGTCGGCGTGCCTTCGCGCTACACGCCGCTGCGACGACGCCTAGGTCGGCTTCTCCTTGGTGCGGCGAGCGCGTACGTGTATGAGCCACGGCAGCCGTGCGCTGCCTTCGCGATCAGAGAGACCCCGCGGCCGGCAACGTTAGGGACAGCTCCCTCTTTCCCGTTTCCTCCTCTGCGGAGGCCGCATAGGAAGCGGCCTGTGTGTCGGCCGCTTATCCGGTCAGTTCCATCCGGAGTCGCGTGTGCGCCTATCGAGCGTCGCGCCGCGCGTCGGACCGTGAACAACGCACGGTATAGTAGTTGGGGTTGCGGAGGAAAGGGGGGACTGCCGTCACGGCCTGGACCCCGTGGCGCGGCGGCCGGCCGCATATATTCACGATTACGCTTGCGTGCCGTTTCCTTTCTGACAGCATTAGCATACACCTGCCGTTTGCGCAGAGGAGGAGGGTGAAATCGATGTGATTCTCGGCGCCAGCAGCGCTGCGCGCCGGCCGACGCCTGGCCACGCGACGCGGTTACGTGACGCTCCGCTGCCTTTTGTCTCGTCGTCTCGGGCCAGCGAAATGCCGAGAGAGGGTTGCCGGGGAAAGAGTGCGATTGCCCGAGGGAGAAAAGGTTGTTCGCGTTGCTTCTTCTGCGGCGGGCCAGAGTTAGCTATGCGCGAAAGTGGCATGAGGTGCTTGTGGTTACATTGCGTATGAGCGTAGCAGTGCCTGCTTTTGGTTCGTTCGTTCGTTCGGAAGTACGTGCGTTTGATTTTGCGTGCCTGAGCGCGTACACGGTTGTGTGTGTTTGTGAGTCAGCGCATGTGTTTCTGCGGTGAGTTACGCGCCGTCGCCGATGCTGCAGATCGCGCGTGCCGAGAAAACTCGATGTTCCGGGACGCCGAGCTATAGCCTCGCTTCATACGCTGGACCGGAGCTCTGGCCGAGGCTCTACGCTGGCTACGGGTTTTCTCTCCCCAGAGACGTGATCTGCCGTGTGTTGTCTGTGTAATCCACTCAAAGCTTGTCTATTCCTCAGTGAAAGAGAAATATCGGGGAGACGTGGCTGTTGTACAGTGTTTATTGACCAAAAAAAAAAAACGTAACATGTAACCAAAGGCGCTTTAGTTAGGAAGGTAGACGTTAAAATGTGTTTCACGCGTCCATGAATTAGGCGCTGTAGCTTTGGAAGCGGGCGTTCCCTTTATTGACTGTAAGAAGCGGTTTAATGTGCGGCCAAAGACGAGGTAGGACAGAGTGTGGGCGTTTATGTGTTTACCAGGCCCCAATGAGTTAGGACAAAAAGCATTAATCTGAGCAATCAATGTATGTGGAAGCGACAAATTTAACATGCCGAGGAAAGCTCGAAAGCCAAAGCAGAACTTAGAGGTAATGACTACAGTTAACTTATTTGCCCTTTGATGAAATAGCTTTTTTCCATGGTGGCAAAGTTTAAAAAGTATATATATGCATATTAGGAAGCCAAAATCACCGACACCAAGGAGCAATAAATATGTTTTTTTATATGAAGTTCTTGAGCAATGGAGAAAACACACACACACACACACACACACACACACACACACACACACACACACACACACACACACACACACACACACACACACACACACACACGCACACGCACACGCACACGCACACACACACACACACACACACACACACACACACACACACACACACACACACACACACACACACACACACACACACACACACACACACACACACACACTTGGCGGGTAGTTAGAAAATAGCAACTCAAGTGAGCCCCACATCTCGCTGACCTTGCTGAGCTTTGAATTAAGAAGGGGGTGTGCGCTGAGGTAAAACTATCATTGGTTATATGTTAAGAGAGCGCAACCCCTTCTCCACTGGCTTTTTGACACTATTGGGCCTTCTACGGTTCAAAAGAGTCCTTGAATCTCTGCGAGGTGGACACAAAACACCTTATTTGGAGTAATCATATGTCTAAATTGACGTTACAAGAGCTGGAAAGCCCTCTTATGAGCATAAATAATTTGTAACGCCTACAAAAACATGTCCGGTCTTAAAAAGACTGAGGTGAAAGTCCGATGCCAACTTCTTGTTTAAAAAATAAAATGCACGAATTTTGTTTCCTGTAATTCAGTAAGCACATTGTGACGTCAAGTACGCGGTGCTGTTTTTGCAGTTCAGGCTTTCCACGTTTCCGTACCACTGAGCGTAGTCTGTATAAATGACGCCACGTGGAGCGACTACTCGTTGCGTGCAGTGACGTGCTTCAAAAGCTTCTTTCGCTGCAGCGAAGGCCTAGCCAAACTTGTATAAAGCAGGAGTGCAGAAAAAATATCTTCCTTAATTGAGAACGTGGGCTTCTCCTGCACGCTAAGGCGCCCGTGTGCTGTGCGATGTCAGTGCACGTTAATGATCCCCAGGTGGTCGAAATTATTCTGGAGGTCTCCACTACGGCACCTCTTTATTCCTTTCTATTTTCGCTCCCTCCTTTATCTCTTCCCTTACGAAGCGGTTCAGGTGTCCAACGATATACGAGACAGATACTGCGCCATTTCCTTTCCCCCAAAACTAATTATTATTATTATTATTCCCCTGCAGTCGCATGTTTTAACTGACAGTACAGTCAGCGCGAAATTGTAACTAGCTATATAGTGATTTACAACTAACTGCGTCAACCACGACAGAAAACAAATAATGAAAGTAGAAGATTTTGAAAGCTCGGGTTGGTCGTGTGAGAAAACTGATATAAAACTGCGCTCTGGTTGCGATTCGAATAACCTTCGTATGTTAGATTTAAGACTTTCAAGTTCTCTGGAGAGTAACGCATATGGATGGGATACAGTGAGAAATATAGTGTAGTGTTGTGCACTTCCCGTTCACTTTTTCTGCACCCTGCTTCCTAAATATTTCAATATATCTGAGAAAAATATTAATCGATTGGATGATATTGTGAGGCCGGACCAAGAAGAGGCTTACAAAGACCGAGCTACGCGGTTTCCGCAAGAAAGATGGAGGTTAAAATTTGCAAACAATTTTCTAGGACAAAAAGAACTATAAAAAAAAAGAAAAAATGGAAACAACAGAATCATCGTTGCAATTTTTTTGTTAAATTTTTTATGTTGTACCTTCTCTCTAGGAAGCGTATACATCTCTAAGAAGACTGCGACCTCAGAAGACGTCAACAGCAACCCTCAGCGACCACACCTTCGGTCATTTTTCAGGTATCCGCTCGATCGTTCTTTTCTTCTCCGCTTCCCCGCCTCTCATAATCGTAGGCTGGAAACTTGTGGAACGTCGTTCACGCCCCGTCACGCCCCATTTGGCTGGCTGTCATCCCGGCTTTACGGTCCAGCGGAGTTATACTCATGTCGAGTTCATTATCGCGCTTTAATGGTCTCCGTACTCGTCGGTCAGGACAAAAAAGGAATAGAACGGGCCCGCCATTTTTATCCTCTTCCGTTCTTTCAGACTTTTTCTTTTTCAGGCAGCGATTTTGTTTTTTCATGGCCAGCTGCCTGTCGACGTGGAAGGTCACGGGAGAAAAAAAAGACGTGCCTTCGAAAGCTCGCTCATCTCGTGTATGAGTGGAAAACGGTTGGAGCTTTTGCGTTTGATTCTTGGCAACAAGTACACCTGTTGGACTGTGTGCGTGGGTTTTTCGAATGACGGCGTGGCCGAATGGTTTGGTTGATGGGGGTTTAACGTCCCAAAGCGACTCAGTCTATGAGGGACGCTCTAGTGAAGGGCTCCGGAAATTGCGACCACCTGGAGTTCTTTAATGGAATGGCAGGACTTTGTCGAGCATCTTTGTGTACCTTCCCACTGTTTCTTTTTATATTTTCACAGGCGCTGTGAACAGATATATGACTTCCATGCTTTTAGTGAATTGCGAATTTCTTACTTTGTTAATTTTTTGTAAGCCTGCAGGCTGTGCGCAAAGTTAGATTCAGGTGCAATTTATTCTCCTAGCGACGCGGAATATTACTGAACAGAGCTTGTCAAACTCGCTGAAGAGAAATGGAAGCTAAAAAAAAAAAAGCTGAATAAACTGAGGCGTAGTGAATGGTTGCACCGAAAACTGAGAAAACTTTATCTTTTTTCATTATTTAAGAAATAATCTTTTAGAGGAAGAGTTAGTGCAGTCGGCTCATTGCATATAAAGGACTGAATTTCGATTGAGAAAGCTCCGGTGCCTTTATTTGTGCCACCTTTATTATTACCTTAATTCAATACTCGACACCATTGAACGTGTGCGCACTTCTGATTCAAATTACTTGCTTGTTTTGCAATTATTTTGGCGGTATTTCGAATTGCTTGTCGGGCATAATGTTACCACGAATCTCCCAGATGTTCAAACATTGCTTTGTAATGCGAATGATTCTTCTTGCACGTTCTTTTTTTTCATTGCGATGCTCTTCAACGCTAAACACAAACGGCTGAAAGCTGAGTGAATTCATTTGGGAAGTGGGCTAGTGTGACGGCTTCCATTTTTTTCAACATGTCACTGATCTGTCCATGCCGTGCAGAGAGAACCTCAATTGTAGAATAGACCACGTGCTAAACTTTGAATTCAAACTGTCTTCCGCGCACATCGCGATCGCCACACGATTTTTCGTGCCTGCGCAGTAGAAGCAACTAGCGCGGTAATGGCGGACATTGCTATGTGTTCGGCTCGTGAGAGCCTGAGGACAGCACACTTGGGTAAACCGGCGCTCCTTGCTGGCATGAGGAGAGATTGGGTAAATTTTATATAAATCACTGAGTCGTGTTTCTACCTTGTATATATATAGCCAAATTTCTGCCAGTTTTCTGTTGGTTCGTCATGGACGCATGATGTATTAGAAGCGATCGGCAATGAGAGGTGCGGAGACATCCTGAAGCCTGCAGCGCGACACGAGGCACAGTAAAAGGCGATGAACGCGACACAATAGACACATTGTTCGCTAGGATGCATTGATGCACGTGCTCATCATGGTTTTTAGAGTGATGACATCTATTGTTCGGTCTACAGGCGCCATTTTTGTGCCATTTTAGAGCACACATATGCAGTGTGGGCACGAATTTTAAAGTTATTTATCTTAACCTTGAGGTGCACGTGCATTGAAGTCCGCTAACGCTCGTGTTCTTCGCCTTATACCCTGTTTACCTGGTGTCGTGCTGTGTGCTCGTGGATGCTTTTCGACCAACTGGCCCGACAGAACGTTTCAGAGGCACTGGTAGTGCTTTGTTTGTGGGGCGTGCCTGTTGTCTCAAGAGGTAGGCTGGAACGAAAGGAAGATGGTGTGAGGTGTGCGCTCTTGTGTTCTGAGGCGCTCCCACGTCAGCTGTGCATTGTGCCTTCTCCCGGACAAAGAGAGACACCTACCTTCGCCTGTAGATTGCATAAGCGCATGCTAGGCAATCTAACGTTTGTGTCACGTGACATACGCCAGACACCAAGGTGCGTGATATCTCTGTTGTTTTTAGCCTTTCAAAAGATGGCATATACCCACACTTGAGGAAGCTCTAGCAGGTCTTCGCACTTACGCTTTCTTCATTCGTTTTTACCTTCTTGAAGTGCGAAGCTTGCAGTGTATTATCGTAAACTGCCGTACAGATCCTGCGGGCTGCACACGTTTAAGAGATATTTTCTGGCTTCGCGGAATCTCTATGGGCGCGGACTATACAAATTTTGTTTCCTAGAACGGCCCTATATACTTGTAATTCTCGGTGCGATTCTATATACTGGGTGCGGACAATAGAGTAAAGAAATATTTTGAGCCCTCAAGACACACACCCGGGCGGACTGTGTACCAGAATTTACGGTATCTGCCAGTCAAGAGAGGTGGTGAATCCGACGTAGTGAAATTCGCATAAGCAGCTAGCAGCGTTGCGCAAAAAGGTGCAGAAAGCACAACGAAGCGTTCGATTTTTTGTTCTTACTTTTATGATTCCAGGCAATTCGTCCTGCTTTCAACGCTACTGTCAAAACATTAGAAATAGGACTGAAGCAAGCTTTTTTCTAAGCCTACGTGCACGGAACACTTCAATAAACTTTCTCTTCCTGTTCACTGGTGCTTAAGCGAATTTGTGAGCGCGTTAATACTTCATTTGAGGAATGGAAGAGCAAGTCTGAATCCATCATATATTGCCAAACATTTTTCTTTTTGTGACACTTTCTTTGCTTATTTTTTAAATAAATAAGTGAAAAGAAAAAAGTCGGGTTGAGGGAAAAACGATTTATCACTTCTAAGGAAATGTGAAAAGAGTACCTACTCAGTTAAAATAGTATTTGTCCTGAAACAAATAGTTTCCAATCGTTAACATAAAGTAAGAATATATAGGTCTTCGCTAATGCTATTCTTCAAATAGCTCTGAGCGCAGCACGCGCGTTAAATTGGATATAAAACCGGAACCATCACTTCTTCCGCCATCATAGAGTCGGTGCTCATAAAGACGGGAAGATCGTGCAATGGGATAATTATAGCGCTGAGGCAGAAATCCTAGCAACTGACTTTCAGTTTGAGAAACTATTTGAAGAATGGCTGTAAAATCAATTTTACTATTCACTTTTTTGCTCTTACTTCTTCCAGATACGGTCAAGGAAGGGAAACACAGAAAGTGTTCTAGACACAACAGAAAAGAAAAAAATGATATTGCCATCGTCTCCTCACAGGGAAGAAAAGAGAAATTAAGTTAATTATGGCACTCTGGACATAAATGCAGTTTCAATTTGACTTGTGCGACACCTTTTAATGTGGATCTAATTATTTTTCACGCGAATCGAGTTGTATGAGCGTATGCGAACAGCAGAATTGGGGGTCTGCTCGAAGTTGTCAAATGCGTGTGTTTGCGGGTGCGATAAAATACTGTTTTGCTCACCTCGGTGTTCACAAACCTCAAATATTTTATCGCACAAAACAGACGGCGGCCAGGTATTTTGAAGCCTTTGATGTAGCTGCCTGCAGCAATTGACAGCATCAGCGGCTGAACACATTGAGTGAAATATAAGCTGATGAGCGTAATCAAGCTGGGCGCCTGCGCTGCTGGGGATAATCAAATTTTCTTTTAGCTATTATTATCTGTTCTTGTAGCTTTCGTTGTAGCATGTTCGTTGAGTCGGCGAATTACTGGCTGGTTTCGGAGTTAGCACCTCCGCTACGCACGTCAGAGTTGCGTGGATTAGTTTTGCGCTTCAATTTGCATAAAGCGAGGGAAACGGTTTTACCCAGAAAGGTTGTTTCAGGCCGGAATGATTACATCGTCTAATAGCGGTGCGGTACGGACAAGGAGGCAAGGAAATTAAGAAATCAACACCAGACTGCAATCCTTGGGAATGTTGGTGTAATAATCGCATATGGTTAACCTTGCGGATATGTCAGCTTGAAAAGTATCCAAGGTTCTCGCGATAATATCGTAAGATACCCGCATGCTGGTCTTATTGATCATTTACTGAAGTAATACATTTTGCAACTTAAGACAAACATTAGTCTGGAGGAAGAAACCCCACGGGGCCAACCCTTCTGTATACCAGCGGTTTCCGAAGTCTGAGTCTCTGAACCATGAAAGCGCTCGTGATGTCGCAGAAAGTTCAGTACCTATCTGGTGCAGCTAAAAACGACTGCCCTTGATCAGTTTCAGTCTCTTATCGGTTTCTCTACTCGATCGTTCAATCAAGCCGCGTGTGCCCGATGCACCACTTTGCGCTTCACAGATGAGAGTGACCGTTTCCCCGGCGTGCCTGGAGGCGGCAGCCGCTTTGAACGGAACGCGCAATTCCGATACTTTGTCTTGCAATTACGCTTATTCTAGGCCTCGCCCGTTGCTCTCTCAAGTTAGAGAGCGTCTTGCCTCTTCTTCGGAGAAGTGGAGAGAGGGGGAGGGGCGTTGCGACGCGTGTGCGTTGGTGCAGCGTCAGCTGTTTTCCGCCTGAGGCTTTCTCCTCGCGCATGCCTTAGCTGCAGAAGCCTATGCGGTGAGCAGAACCCGCTCGGATCGTCACCCTCTGTCAGTGCGTGCGGGCTCGACGACAGCATGGCTTTGTCCCTCCTAGCCGCAAGCCTCTCCACCCTCCCGCGGGCCTCTGTATAGCGTCGTTAACTAACAGGGTGGATGGTGGCCTCACGTTTTCTCTGCTAGCGTGGCGCAGTCATTTATTTTCTTTTTTTTCCTCCACAGTTGCGGTTTCTTCCGTTACTTTGTCTCTCTCTCATGAGCTTCCCAACCAGCCTTCGGTTCAGCTCTGCGCCGGATTTGGGCAGAGCAAGAGCATCGCCCAACGCCAGCTTTTGCATCACAAAGGGCGCTAATTGGCTGCCACTGAGCTGCGCAGAACTCCCACGAGTAAGAGCGGCGCCCCCTAGGTTATGGACCGGAACAAGAGGAAGAGTGGCGACTCGCGAAAGGGAATCAGGACGGGAGAAGAAAAATTGGCGGCTTCAGACTCGGCATGTCTTTAGAGGTTTCGGTTTAAGTTCGGTTTGAGCTTCAGTATTTGTTAAGTTAGTGTAAGCTGGAAACGACGAGATCGGACGGAGCGTGAAACTAGTTAGGGAGTGGTGTGGAAAAGTCGACGAGGCGCACGAATTCATAGATACCTATAAAGAAGAAATTAATTGCTTTCACTGTTTTGTTAATCATACAATGACAAGCAAATCTACGTTTTAAACACTGTTGCGCGTAATCCTGATCGATTATGCCGTTGGTTTCTAACTTTTCGCAAATAATGTGATGTCAACCGTGCCATTTCTTCGAATTGCCTTAACATAGGCCACTTTGATAATTAGTTGTCCGGAAATGGCGACACTGTTCCGTGCAAAGTGAGATAACGTAGCTCTATTCTTCTAGTTAATAACCGGAACTTCCAGCAAAAAGTTCACCTTCTTTGTTTTTAATGCAGAACTAATTTAGTTACACCAACAGTTTATAACTGGCTATGCTAAGAACAAAGGAACACATTCTGCATTTAGAGCATAACATTTATTGAACTGAGTAAACAGACGTGAAGTCGCAAGAACATAGTAGGTACGACACCTACACAAGTGGTAAGAGAGTCGAAGTTTCGTTCTTTGTCGCGGCCCATTCTCTCCCGAGTTGACTCAAAGGACCAGTTCTTTCTGGCTCTCCAAAGGGCGGTGGCCGCGCGAACGCCCTCCTGATTCCAATGCTCGGAGTATCCGCTAAATCGCGTTACTCTGGCACCGATAAACATCAGGGCGTCGTTAAAACAGCCGCTCTGACCGATTTTAAAATGCACCCCACGCCCGATCACACCGATGCGAGCTAGAAAAAAATAGATAATTTTAAATACAGAAAAGAAAAGACGCCACTCCAGAGCTCCATCGTCTCGCTCCTCTTCCCTCTATACGCATTCCGCCGCCATCTTCAGAGACACAAAGATGCGCGTGAGCGGCGAGCTCTTTCCGCGCCTTTATCCGCAATCGGTCGAGGAGGCGAGGGGCGCTCGATTTACTCCCTTGGCCCATTTCGTAAACGATTTGATTTTCCTCTCTCTTCCTTCAGCACCCTCCCTCATACTCCCCCCTCTCCCCCTCTTCCCTTTGCTGCCATTTCCTCTCCCAGCGGGCACCGACCGACAACAGAATGCGAGCAGCCGTCAAAGCACAAAGCGAGACAGTCTCTCCCCGTCTCACCCACTCCTTCCTTTCTTGCGTTGTATGGCTGCTGCAGCCACTGAGCTGCCAGTTCCCCATTGCAATCCCTTGTACTCGCTCCCCTCCTCCCGCCCCCCTTTCCTCCCTAGCTCAGCCGTGTCCGTCCGTGTTTCTTCCGAGAGCCCACCGCGGTGCGCGTTATTTTGTTTCCGCCAAAACGTCTGGCAGCTTCTCGCTCGCGGATGTACGCTCAAATGGGTCGGCAGTGCCGTTCTCGTGTTTACGACGGCGGCTACATGGGTCGTGAGCTACGGCGCTTTCGTGGATTTTCCAAGCTGTACTCCCCTCCCCAACTCGCCTCCAGCCTAGTCTTTGCTACGAGCTCGGTTTCATCTGACCCTGCTCCTGGTACAACCCGCTGCCACCTCCCTACCCCCATCCCCACTTTACCCTTTATTTCCCTTCTCCGCGCATACACATCGCTGCGTTGTCTCCCTTTATTCCTGCATTACCCTTTCTCCTGTCCACATTCACTGCTCTGCCAGCGTCTGTGCGGTGTGTGGTGTAGAGGGGCGAACGACTTCTCCCTTTTTTCAAAGTGGCCGCGCGACGCCTTGGCGTTTCTTAATGAACTGCGTAAATGTGCAAAACGTGGTCGGGGTAAGGGACCGAGGAGACCGTCAGTCACTTTCCCTCCCCTACATGACTTGGAAGAAAGAGGCCCTCCCCTTTTTCTTCATGGTTTACTCGCCATGTTTGGAGTCTTCGAGGTGTATTCGCAGTTCTTCCATAACGACCTTCGGCGCAGCGCCGGAGTTCTGTCTCTGCGAAGCGCTATGGCGTATCCTGAAGCCTGAGGCTTTTTTTGTGAGATCGTTACCTGGCGTTGCTGGGTTTCGACTCATTCGACACCTGCTGTTTGCCTGCCTTTTGGTGAATGCTTTAAGTACGGTTCTGTTTCTTTGTTAAAGTAGGTAGCGTGAAGCTCTAAATTCTACAAGTGAATTTCGCTGTAGTGTGAAATCGCGACACTGGCAGAAGCACCAAATTCACGGCCAACAGTGGGCCGAATGGAACCCTTCTTATTTCATGGCTATAAGAAAAAACGCATCAATAGCATGCATAAACATTGTTTATAGAACATCAACTTTAAGTCGCAATCATACTGCGTACAAGAAATTCTAGAATAGGCCATTAGTACGTACGCCAATATTTTTTAGCTGAGCCTCTCTCGCGCTGTAGTCTTGTTCATTATTTTATTGATTTCATTTGTAGCTTTGGTCGTGAAGCAGACCTTTCGCTCTAAAAATGTTAAATTGCGGTGTTTAACGTCCTGGCGTGACATATGGGCCATGAGGGCACCGTAGTGGAGGGCTGCGGAATAGTCTAGACCGCCCGTAATTATTTAACGTGTGCTGAAAATGCACATGGGTGTGTTTGCATTTCGCCTCCGTCTAAACACGTCCACTGAGACAGGTATTCGAACCTACGACCATGGGATTAAGAGGCGAACGCCAAATCCACTGAGCCACAGCGGCTGGTAGAAAGGGAAAGAGAGTGTTTCTTTTCCAAGAAAAGTAGAGACACTGGCCTGAGTCACGACTCCAGCCTGCTGCACTGGTGGAGGGGAGAGGGGGAGAAAAAGAGGAAAATGGGCGACGAAAGAGGCAGAAGAGAAATGCGAATGTATGCAAGCGCACCACCAGAGTGTCGAATCACAGCTTCGCAAGTCGAGCGGAAATATTGGAAAGTGGCCTATACAGGCCAATTGAAACGCACCCCAATGGCCGGGATATGCGAAGTAAATGCTACAGGAAGCGGGGAGTTTTTTTTCTCAGAGGTGACATTTTCAGAGAGAATGATACTTTATTTCCCACCAGAAGTAACCTTTCGGGCCTCCGGGCACTGTTCTGGGTTGCCCGTCGTCTCTAGAGGACGTTTAAAACGCACACACTAAAACGCAAACACGCGCAGACGCGCGCCATGACGTCCTGCCCCCTCTTGAGCTTGCGTACCGAGCTACGTCGACAGACGAGTGAGATGCACAGGCAGCTGGGACACACTATACGAGTGAAAAGAAGGGAAGAATTCATTCCAATTGAGACGTTCATACCACAGACGGGTGTGCCTGGAAATTTCAACGAGCCGGCATAGGTGTATATGGGGTCATCGTGGGAAAATGCGCATATGACCGAGCGCAGATGCCATGGGGCGACTGGCAGCAATTTGAGATCATTGGGAAGTAGCGCTGGTGGCAAATCAGCTCGTTTTGATTGGGCTGCATCACCGGATGTTACTGCAGTTTCTTCGGAAGTCGAGTGTATACTTATATTTGTTAATAAGTTTATGCCAGCAGGCATACTGTCACAATAAAAAATTGGCGTGTCCTGGCAGAGAGATCGGAACACGGTGCGCAGCGATCATTTGGACAAAGGATCCAACAGGGAAGCAAACCACAAGCAGCTGCTTTGCTCACGAGCAGTATGAGTTGTCCAAAGTTTTATGGTTTATGGGGGTTTTAACGTCCCAAAGTGACTCAGGTTATGAGGGACGCCGTAGTGAAGGGCTCCGGAAATTTAGACCACCTGGGGTTCTTTAAAGTGTACTGATAACGCACATTACACGGACCTCTAGAATTTTGCCTCCATCGAAATTGGAGCGCCGCGGCCGGGACTTTAGGGTCAGCAGGCGAGCGCCATAACCGCTGAGCTACCGCGGCGGCACGGTTGTGCAAAGTGACGAAAGATTGAGGGTGGAGATGAAGGAAGGCGCATTGTCATATGGAAGTGAAAAGCGCGAGAGGACGTCTAAATCTAGTCAGCGCAAATGTTTTTAATCGTGGATCTGATGTTGAATCTGATGGAAGAGTAACTGCTGGTTCTGACGGAGCCCCAACTGGCAAGAGCCAATCCGGGAAGTGTCTGTTCTGGATGTTGGCATGTTGTTTGGACAGGTGCTGTTTCTACAGTTCGTCGCAACTTTGGCGAAGACTGACGACGTTATGCACCGGCTGGGAATTTTCGGCGGCTAGCAGTTGGTACGCACTATCGTCAGTGCACTCCTGAATTTCCTTAATAGGTACCGGAACCAATTTTCAACGAACACAAAAATAGGAACGTGCGTAGAAAAAAACTGGTGCCAGAAAGTCTCAGTGAAAGCTTTGACACGTTTACAAACGTTCACGACATCTTTAATTCCACTTGTAATGTTTTGGCCACTACTTTTCGTCCGGCTGCGCATTCATTATTCGATGTGAAGCCATCGTGGTATGGCTTAATACTTCAGTCAGGCTGGTTTTGGGCTCCTAGTTGTGGGAAATATTGGCATCGACTACAAATTTCAACTCGCTCCAATAAGCATTGACGTTTGTCAGCTTAACTTCATCGTCCTATTTAGCGGTCGCTCATTCGTGAGAGGCCAGCTAATTTCCCATGTCGGTTCTTGCATCCACTCTGTTACGACCTATACTATATATCTATGGAGGCTCATCGATCCCTATTACAGAACTTCTTTACTATCTTGAACCTGTCATACGACCCGGAAGAATAAACTGTCGTGTTTAATGGTCCTTGTCGTCAAAAAGACGTCATAACAAAGTGCACTTGCCGTTATATTAACAGTCTTCAGCGCAGCTCTGCGATCGAAAGCTTGCATGCGTACCTGCCTACGGCAGTTCAAGATGACATTGGCTTACCTACGGGTTGAAAATCGATCTTAATTGAGCATCCTTGGAAAAAAAGTAAATGACGGTCCTAGTTTCAAAGCACCTGCTGGCACAGCCAGGTTGAAAACGATGCTGATGGCCTTGTTGGTCGCTAGATAGGGTCCAATGAAAATGCGTTTTGTTTGCTGTCTCGAGGAGATTACTCTGCTAATGTCCACATCATTGCAAGCTTAAAGCTGTTATCAAGCATCGTTACTAGTACACATAAAAATCATAAATAGCCAGAATGTACTCATGGCAGAGAGAGAGAGAAAACTGTATTGTTCTGATAGAGGTTGATGCTGGAGTAATCAGGAAAGAGTCCTCAGTATAGGACCTCTGTGGCCTGAGCTGTCAGCTGGGTTCGGGTACCTGCTTACGCTGAGCGTCCAAGTCCGAGTTGGACAACTGCTCCTCTAACTGCTCCCGATTTGCATTTCGTATGGGTTCATTTTTTTTTAGTGAAGAAGAGGTTGTACGTATAAATCGCATAAGGCAACATTCATTTTTACAAGATTTAGCTTCCGAACTTACGATTCCTGTCTTTGTATTAACAAATAAATATTAGAAAATAGGAGCCACCCGGACTGGTGTCACTACTTTATCTGCCAAATTTGGGAGAGAGAGAGCGCATCAGGCCTACAAACACTGCATCTGAAAGTTCCGATGCACAACCTTCACTGTGACGCTTCAGTAAATATGCTAGTACACGTTATCTAGCATGTGCAGTATAGCCTGCCACCAACGGTTGGTTTAAAAACAGGACCATAATTATAGCATAGATATATGCCTTGAAAACACATGCATAAATGCACTTCAGTACACAAGTTCCTGTATTTAATATTCAAAGCCAAATTTTGTCGCTCTACCTCTGATCCCCAGTCAATCGTCTTTAATTTTTCTTCACTGTTGTTTAGACGTCTGTATGCTGCAGCGGCTGTCTTTTTCATTTCTTTTGTAACTTCGGCTAAGACTAGTCTTGCGTTGGTTGAATGTGTAATAAAATCGAGTCGTCTATGGCGGGAAGTAAGTTTGTTCGTAACAGGACCCAGTAAAATAGCAGCGGGGTAGGCAGACACACCATGCCAAAAAAAAATGCATTGACGAAGCGCAAAGCTTGGCAAACGTGGGCCACTCGAGAGCCTCCTTCAGGGAACGAGCCGTGCGAAGCCATGGCGCGCGCTCAAACTTTGCGCTCGCTCACTCGCTCGAGCGCACTTTCAAGGGCTCATCGAAAACCTTGCAAAACAAGGCGGTGGCCGCCTGCGCGAAGTCGCCTGAGAAAGATACCGAACCTCCTCAGCTCGAGAGGCCTCGCGGGCTTCCTAAGACGCCTCATCACCATACGAATGGATGGCGCATTGGTGTTGACGGAGACCGGTCGACGAGCGCCAATACATAGAAAGAAAACAACGCGTCGTCTGCGCGCGCTGGGGCCGGAAGGAGATAGTCACAGGCACGTTTCTGGCATGCCCCACGGTTGTGTGCATGGGCGCGGTGTGACGCCTAGACTTATGTAAATATGCCTAATTAACAACCTTTCTCGGTTGGCCAGTGAAGCCTAAATAATTATCCTAAGGGGGAGCAAGAAGTAAAGGCAGGAAGAGGGAACGACACTGTCATGCTTGCCTGGCTTCGTCTGCGTCACGGCGCAATCTTGAGATACTATGCCGCACAGGGAAATGCGCTCATAGACAAGTTTTTTTATATTCTGAGACGGGTGATGGCTGCCACTTATGATTGCTCAAGTTTTCGATATTCACAAGAAAAAAAAAGCTTGAAAGAAAACACTTTTCTCTTCAAAACAACAATTTCATGTTTACAATATTTTTAATAGCGTCAAATAGCCGACTGTGGTGTACTCAATGCCTTATTTATTTATTTATTTATTTCCAGTGCGTCAAAAGACCCCCGCTGAGCGGGGTTTCATATGAGGGGTAGTTTAGACATGATGAACAGGAAAGTTATTCGATGGCGGTTTTGAATGAATGGGGTTAGAGTGAAGGATTACGTCTGCGGTGAGGTCGTTCCAGTCGATGGCAGCCCTTACTAAAAAGGAGTTCAGATGGGTCGTTGTTCGAGAATGTGGCGGATAAACGGCCATGGTGCGTGTGATGCGGCTGGAAGACCGGTGAATTGCCATATTGGCTGTAAATACAGTTGATAAGACATGATAGAATTTGTGAAACAAGTAGTCTAGGTATTTTGCTGTGCGCTTGTAGGCTTCGAAGACCGGCTTTAATTTTTTATAAGCGGCACTTTTATCGCGAGAGCAAGCAGAGAAGATAAATCTGGCAGCAGGGTTTTGAGTGAATTCAATGGCAGTGATTAGGCTACGGTTATCCGGGTCATATAACGTGCAGGCGTGTACGTTCGATCCACACAAGGTTACGTATATTGCTGCTATACGCGAGAAGGCGCATTACCTAGGTTACGAGGAAACGATTTGAGATCGCTGAAATGTGAACAGCTAAATATTTCAGAGATGAGACTGAAGAGATAGCCGACCCGTTCAGTAAGTAGCTGCGCGCAGAATAATACTGACATCTGCTCAAGGTAATTAGCTCTGTTCTCTCAACATTGAGAGTCATTAGCCTATTTCGACTCCATTCCTCGACTTTTTCAATATCATTCTGAATGGCTAAAGTGTCAGTAGGGTTATATATCGGACAGTAAATAATGAAATTGTTGGCAAAAAGACAGACATCAGAGGAGATCGAGTTTGGTAGGTCATTAATATATATGAGAAAAAAAGAGGGTCAAGTACGGTACCTTGTGGTACCCAGGAAACAACAGGGGCGAAGCTGGAAGAGAAATTGTTAGCAAAAAGAAATTGCAAGCGGTAGCAAGAAAATATTTCATCGAATTGAATATAGAAGTGTTTTAGTTTATTCTTGACAGGTTTAGTAAGAGTCGCCTGTTATCAGGAGTTGGGAGATAATGTGCTTGGCAGGTTTAATGTTACCTGCGCCTAGCAGAACTTCATTCAGCAGGGACAGATGTATCGAGCCCTGTGGAACCCTGGGCTACCCCATCGCACAGCTGACACCTACTCCTGCAATAGCCTGCAGTTTCCCTGAGTTTGTTAAAAATAGCTTCATTTTTACCTTCCTGGCTTTTTTTCCGCGAGACGCTCTTAATTTTTACCAAAAACCTATCAATGCTTCACCGTGTTGAAACTTTCTTAAATCTATAGACAGCATGCATGTTTGTTTAATTATTTTTGGTATTATCGCGCATGCCTTAAGTTTCACTTGAACTAAACATCTAGATACTGAAAGCCTCTTGCGAAGTCCGCGTTTATAATCGTCGACAACGCTGCGCAGCCAGATATATTGACGGATATGTTCTTAAACAGCATTCTCTGGAAACTTCTAACAAGTGGAAGGCAATAGAATGAGCACGATCATTTGTGGTCAACTGCGCGTCACTACTTTTAAAAATTGACAATATTGAACAGACAATTTAATCCTTTGGAGTCACCTGTGCTGCAGAGAATTATTAAAGTCAATGCCGAGTGCGTAGCACAAGATTTCGAACTCTGTGAACGACGACGGTAGTGCATGAGCACTACCGCTCATGCAGTAAGAGAAAACAACAACAACAATAGAACAACAACGGCAAGAGTGTTAGAAACTACAACAGAAGCACTATTACCGTAAAATTAAAACAACGCCAACAAAACAAAAATTCACTTTCACGTTGTGTTTAGTCTTGGTTTCGCAGGTCACCCGAGGTTGGGCTACGTCTAGTGCGTGGTTGTCGTACAGGCAAAACACGCTTTACAGGAGACAAATTGAAAGGGTGAAGTCGGGTTGGAGAGATCATTCAAGGGATTGGAATAAAGGCGGAAGGGGGTGGGGGGTGGGGTTGATTATATACATTGTCAAAAAAGCTGATAAGGGAGAGGAGTATGCGAGGAAGAAATTATAGTGATAACGAGAGGACAAAAGTAGGAGGCATTCCGAACCTGCACCGTCCCATTCACTCATAAGATAAAAGAAAAAAGTAGGAGTATTTACAGTGTTTCAGTGCGTGAGCATGGGCTAAGCGTTAAAGAGCTAACCACGACATTTTATCTTAGGCACATGGGCCCACGCAAGAACTAGAACTACAGGGTTGAAAATTAATTATTGAGAGAAAAAAAACGCACTATGGCAACTTTTGCTTGCTTCTTGTGCGCGGTGTTTGACAATATTGTTTTGGGCGCATTATAGGGCACTTATCTCAATTAATTATGAAAAATGGCTATGGAATGGTTATGATTTCTGCTTGCTAATTTTTTTCACTCCTCTGTGAACTCTCTTCTTCGATGTGGTTTATGTAATGTTATTATAAGGTCATTACAATCGACTGTCGTAATTTTCTCTCTTGACTTTCTCTCGTGTTGGAATTTTTCTGGAGCACGCAAGGACCATGCAAGGAAAGGCACCTCCAGATTTTTGCATGTCTTGGCCTTTTAAGCGAAGGTATAAGAAATATGAAAGCACGTTTGAAAGCTCAAAATTTCAGCGAAGTTTAAAAGGCCCCATTGAGTTGGAGCTGCTTCTCATACTATCGAAGTCTCTATCATATAGAGCATGAAAGGTCGCTAAAACTGAAGAAGCTCTTAACTAAGTTAGGTGGTTTCTGGAACGTTTAACTACCCTGCAAAAGTACGCGCCAAGATGGCAGAAAGAAAAGCTGACCTGTGGATCTCTTCGTCGAGAAGACCAAGGCGTGACTCACCGAGTATGTGAGGGCATTAGAGCAGTGAGATATTAGAGCAAGTCAGAGATCACGTCGCTGGCATAACCTTTTGACGTCGATGTCGTCGTTATCTTGGCTCTTGATGCTCCAACATGCTCCATATAGCTGTGCCTACACTGCAACATTCGCAGCAATGTACAATGTGCGTCACCCTTGCGTAGAGCGCTCGAGCGGTGCCCTCTCCTGCATAAAAACAGACAACTTGTCGTACCGTCCAACTTTTAAAGGCTACGCTTGCGCGGAAGTAGAGCCACATAAATCTGCAAGCAGCGTGGGCGCAAGCAATTCGCCCGCAAACCAAGAACTGCTTTCTAATTTGACTTTTCATTGCGTGTTGCATACTGCTGGAGCGCTCTAAACAAGGGTGACGCAGACTGTACTTGCGGGCAAGTGAACTTAAGGACCGATTTTCGAAAAAAAGCGCTGTGTTTCAAAACCCGTGCAAACATTCTTTGCATTTTTTTCGCACTGTTCTCATGAACTCACGTGGATGTTAGCCCAGAAACGAATTCACTTTCATCTCGTGTGGCGAACACCGCTACGTTTGAGCATAAACAACAGAGCAGGACGTTCGTTGAGGTGGAGGGCAGCTAAATGTGATGCCATTGCCGTGGGAAGCGGGTATTAGCTTTATTTTTTTATGACCTCAAAAACTCCAGTAAGGGGAATTACATGAAGAGTGGATTTCAGAGAAATAATACTAAAACAACAAAAGGGGATAATATTCTGCACGATGCCTAGATAAAGACAGTAAAGCAAATTGGACGTAAGCAAACAGCTCACAAGGTAAAAATGCAAAACGTTCAAATGCTTTCATGCTTACAAAAAAACATGAACAAAAGTGAAAAACAGGCGCAGAATGGTGCATAGGAACTTGCTGATGGATTAGTAATCAATAAAAACTGCGTATTACAAAAAGTAGAATAGATCAACGTTATAGTACGAAGATGCACGGAACTTAAAATACGTCAAAATATTTCAGCGTATCCTTTAACTTAACCAAATATTCTGTGATTTCAACGTTATTGCATCCCATGAAAGAATGCGCGCTCTTAGGCGACGGTGCCCGAAGCGATCTTCCACTGCTTCTTCTGTACCCGAGGACAATGAGGCAGGTGTGACGCATAAAAATCGCTTTGCAGAAACTTAAAGTCCTCAACAAAAAGACCAACGTTCTGTTGCTTCTCCATTTGCGGCAGCCGTTTTAGAACCTGCTGTTCTATCGGTATGTGTGCTTGATGTTACTTGCATCACTCTCTGGGAGCCAAAGCATGCATGACCCTAAATGCTGCTGTGTGTGCCGATCATTTAAACCGACCAGGGAATGACTGATTTTAACTGTTTTAGTTGCAATGACATTAAAAGCCTTTTCAAGTGTGAACTGCGTCGTCATAGCTGTGGGCGAGGTATGACATAATGAAAAATCCGCGCTGTTATTTGCTGATTACGGGCAATATTATTCAGCTGTGCAGAAAAGCGGGCGCTCTCCACAAATTTATTTCAGATATTTGGTGCAATATCACTATAACTGCACCGAATTTCTTTTAAAGCTATAATAGCACCATTCAAGATGAAATTATTACTTTGCAGGCAATGGAAAATGTGAGAAGGTTGCGATGTATTTCTAGCAACATTCCATTTGTTGACAAGCAGAGCGTCTTGTAGAAAAAATGAAATAAACACGTATGAATACTTATAAAATCACTGGTTTGAACGCGCGCCTTTGAAATTACTTTAATTCATCTTCTTCCAGGGCATATGAAAGCTTTTCCATTCGTTTCCCAGATTTAAAATTTGACACAGGCACTCTACGAGGCGTGGATACATTAAAATTCAAATTGATCAAGCCCCTCTTTGGCTCTGTTACCTAAGAAAAAATTCTCCTTTTATCTAAAACCCAGGTGTACAGCTTACCAAACTGAGCCTTCGCGTCTGAAGGAGTGTGCCACTGCTGCGGACCGCAAGCGAAAATACCACAAAAAAGCCTATATGCCGCGCATTGGAGCCCCAGAGCAGTCGCTGCTGACGGAGGTACGCGCTCGAGTTGGCTTTCAAGCAAGGCTTCAAGCAGCGCGCCGTTGTCGAGCCACGAGTTGCACTTGCGGTGGTGCCACCAGCAGATGTTCACAAGACTAGAGAAGCCTAATCGCCAAAGGCACGAGGCATCACACTGCGGCGTAAGGCCGCCAAGAAGCTCGGGAGCGCGATGGAGGAAAAGAGGGAGTAGGGTGAGGGAGATCACTAGCTTCACATCATACGCATCGTCTGTTGCTTGAACGCTGCGGACACACCGCTCAGCAAATCGACGTGATGGGGATGAAGGAGAGGCCGGGGGGGGGGGGGGGAGAGAAGAGTAGCTCGTCCGGGCTCCCTGATGGTATCAATATACTCACAGATGCTCCTCCACCGCAGCCAGGGCGACCACCCGCAGAGCATAGAGGTGCACGCCACGTTTCGATTGCACTTTATAGCATCACCGAGCTTGTATTATTAGCTCCCTTCGCTTGTTCAAAGCCATCGCGGCCATTGAGCAGAGGCGTGCCCACACGCAGCAACACGCTCTGTTGCGTCGGAATTTACGAGATGCGGATCGGCTTTTGCCACGGGTGGATGATGCAGCACGCACAGCCCACCCCTCCACGTTCACCCCAGCCGCGGGCTTTCTCCTCTGAGCTTCCTCTCTTTGCTGTCTTCACGCACCTTCGACTGCCCTGTTTCTTTTTTTCCCCTAGCGTTTCACACTCTTGTTGCTCTCTTCTGTGAGGTGGAGGGAGGGCCTACAGCCGCCACCGCCGCCGCAGGCGCCGTAGTTACCATCCAAAAGCAATTTACTTGATGGTTCGCCGCGGCGGGCATCCGTCCCAGCGAGCGCTGCGCGGCGGCTTCCGTTCGATGCCGCTCCCGACGCCCCGTGTATCGTAATTTAATTCCTTAGGAAAACGAGGATTTGCGACTGACTGCGGGAGCCTCCTCTAGCTCCTTCTCACTCGCTTCCCAACGGCCTCTTTCTAGTTCTTCATCTCTCTCTCTTTTTTTTCTAAGTTCAGTGCCTAAAAAACGTAGAACCGACCTTTGAGAAGGTCCTCTCAGTTTTTGTTCCAACTCCTTTGTCGTCTTGCAGAGCGCGTACGCGCTCGCTCGCTCGCTCGCTTGCTCGCTCGGTTGATGCGGTGCTCGCTTGAAGCTTGGCTTCTTTCTTAGAACGCGCTTTGAAACCGCAATTGCAAGCCGTACGCGTGGCGCGTGTGCCAGGCCGCCTTTGTGCTCTCGAATTCGTCGGCAGGATCAGAGCGCTCACTCCTGAATGCCTCTTTTCTGCTCTGCCTTGTCCGCCCCGTACAGCCTGTTTTCCTTCTTTTAACGGAACAAGCCCGTCCCCCTGTGTGTCTTTTGTTTGTACGTACGTGCGTGTGTGTGCTGCACGTATATGTCTTGAATTATTCCGATAGCGAATAATAGTAGCCTGTTTGCCGACTCAGCGGAGTTCGCATTCTGCCAGCGGCATCTTGATTTTCGGCTCTTCTCTCCATCTTTTACTCTGTTGCTCTCGCGGGAACCGCTGGAGGCTCAACTTGTGAATTCCGGGAAGTGGGGCTGGCCCGACGAGCAGCTGCGCTGTGCCTCGCGCACGGAGAACGGGTCGTCTTTGTGTGCGGTCCTAATTTGAGGAAATCTCTCCCCGGCGGCCGCCGGTGTTTGCGTTCAAGTTTAGACCTGAGCCAGATTCGGAGCTGGCCCGCAGAGTTCTAGCGTCCCCGTCGTAGTCGACTCACTCGGGAAGATCCGCTTGGAACGCGTGGTGGACACGTCGCCGCTCGGTCCGCCCGGCTTAATTTGCGAGATTGCATCGGTCTTTCGAAACGGGAGAGAAAACGTTGGAAGTCTCGCATCCTCTAATCACGGTGCTTAGTAGAGTTATCGAATAGCATCTCGAGGTATGGAGGTGCAAATGTACGAGCAGCAACAAAAGAAACGGGAATAGAACAGAAATGTCAACACAAATATACAAAAATACTAGCTTCTGGACAGTAGATTCAACCCAGATTGATTAACACTTCAAGAAAGTCTCCCTGCCTTCGAAGTTAAATTCCCCGGCACTGGTATTGAGCTTCACTCGACCAATATCTTCTTTTTTTAAAGCTATGTTTACTGCCGCAGGGCATAAAGGGTATGGAATCAGGTATGAGGATTATGCTTAAATAAATGAAAAATTGTTAGCTCTTATAATAAAATCAAGGACTGAAAGATGGAGAGATTTCCTCAAATCAGGACCGCACACTAAGACTACCCGTTCTCAGCGCGCGAGGCAAAGCGCAGCTGCTCGTCGGGCCAGCCCCACTTCCTGGAACTCACAACTTGAGCCTCCAGCGGTTCACGCGAGAGCAACAGAGTGAAAGATGGAAGAGAAGAAAAAGCAGAAAATCAAGATGTCGCTGGCAGAATGCGAACTCCGCTGAGTCGGCAAACAGGCTGCTCTTATTCGCTATCGGAATAATCAAGGAGTGTCCTGTTCGTGTTTCATTTGATGCTGGTAGTATGTGCAAAGTGCTATCTGTTAGCGATTGTACAGACGATGGACTGCACATCTATTGATATGTTAGTTGAGTGATTTCATTTGTTGAAGTAAATGTGATGCATAGAGTAAAAAACACCCCCAAAAAGGTAACGTTAGCAAACCTGAAGTATTTCTCGACGCTCTAACCAGGCAGTTCTCCTAACGATTGACGTAGAAGCAACAACGCTGGCCTGCCTAAATCATTTTCCCAAAATAGAGACTACAGCCTCTCCACGATCAAACCATAGCCATGTGGAAGCTAGCACCAAGGTAGCACAAACATGTTTCACCTTTCCTATGATAAGGATAAGCACGCTGGAAAGCTTTCTTAGAATAATGTCGCGTGTTTTCCTCAGTAGAATTAAACAAAAGATTATGACAAGTGCCTACGCACAGAGGTGGTGCAATTTCAAGAGATTTTTCTCAGTGGAAATGGAGCTAGGCAGTCCACCTTGGCATGACTCAGACGCACGTTATATTGATACGAGGTGGCATGCCAAAGAACGGGACGACAATATGACAGATGATAATATGATTTAATGGCTGAGGGCCTAGCGCGAGCGCTCCATCCCGCGCCACTGCCCTGTTCTTCGTCTGCGTAACAATATTTATAGGCTATGTAAAAAAAAAAGAAAGTTGGTTCCTTTGCTTCGGTAGTCCACAGAATTTACAGGCCAAATTTCTTGGATAATGCCGATGAAGGTTGTGTACTTTCAATTCGCAGATCTAGCTTCTGCAACTAGCCACAAATTATTGCAAACAAGCAAGCTTCTTTGCTTGATCATGCGTACATAGGTCATGAAGGCGATGTGACGTAGGCTGCGGTAACTTTGAGCCCTCCTCAGCTCAACCGAACCTGCCAAACTAGCCGCGCCGCCGTGTCAGAATACGCGCCCCGTGGCGTCTTGGCGTATTGCCTGCCGCCCCGTGACGACCCCGGAACTCAGAAGTCATGAGGTCAGCCTAAACTTCTTTGTGTGGGTTGACCTGTCATAAAACCTGATTTCACATAATCCGAATGGCAAGCTACTCAGCGCTCATGCTCCACATCTTCCGCATTCACGAAGTTGGAAGCCAGTTTTTTTTTAGTGTAATTAATACGGCTGTCGTTACAAGTGTCGAACTATGACCCCTTAAGAACTCTCAACATAAGGAGGATAAACAGATGAGCTAGCTGATAAAGCACTTTTAAAGGAAACAGTGGATCAATAAAAGACAAAGGAAGTCAGGCTGTTATCGTCGTTTGTCTTTGCCCTACTCCCTTTAGAATTCTCAACACCCACTCATATTAGCTAAAACATTCTTTCATCATCTCTACATAAATATTTTCTAGCGGAGTTCGGAAATGAAAAGTAGAAAAACCAATTAAAGCCTGATTTCTTCGTGACTTCCTTCATATTGAAAAAAAAAAATACTGGGCAACTTCAATTTTTTTTTTAGATGCAATTAAACTGAAGGTAAAAGCGTACGCATGCAACGCGTAACAACATACATAGGACGAGTCAATCGCGCTTTCACGGCATCACTCGCGAATAAGAGTGCAAAGTTTGCCTCAGGGTATGGGCATGGGTGTAACTACTTCCCGCGCAAAGCCTGTCTGAACGGACCTCGGAGAAAAAAAAAGTTAGAAAAAGAGCGGCGCGTCATGTGCAAAGTGGCGGCATCATTCACGGCTCGTTTTGTTTGTGTGGCGTTTCCCTCGTTGCTGCCCTTAGCGCAGGCGCCGGATCCAATTTGTTAGCCGCGAGCAGAGACTATCCCGAAGCATCTTGCACATCCTCGTATTTATTTTAAAGCGCTCTTGCTCTAACGCTGAATTTTAAAAGCGAACGAAGAAAAGGTGCGGGCATGTAGCGGTGATGTATTGACTCGGCACAAAGCGGCACGTGTTGTACAAGTAAAACGGCACAGAACAAGTTCATGCGCAGTATACGCTCAGTTCTCTCGGCTGTGCACGTGGCAACGGATGGCTCTATCAGTCTTCCTATCTCACCGCTGCCAAAGTTTGCCGTTTCCACATGGAGCCTACCTGCGGGGCAGAGCTAGATAATAGCGCTATAGCACACTGCTACCATCCCTTTCTCTCTGCCCTGTGGAGGGTATAGAGCTGACGCTACCAAGTTTTGTTTGAGTTCGATTTATATTCCGCTCTTTATATAAGTGAATGGGCCCTATAGTCAATTTTAAAATCTACGCGTTCTCGATTTGCGGATAGCAGCGTCGCTGTTGCCGATGACTGGGTTCCCGGTTTGCTTTCTTTGTGTGTGCGTCGGCCCGTGCGTGCGTGCGTGTGCGTGCGTAAATCTGGTCGTGAACTGGCGTCATATAAACTTGTCTATTTCCATTCTTATACTGCGTTTCTTTGTTGATGCTTGTGTCTCCGCTTTTAGTTGCATGGATGCGTCCAATAGAGATACATCTGCAGATTCTTATCCGCAGGTTGGTCCATTTTCGACCTGGTCCATTTTTCGTGATGCAACGGGCTGCCCTTGAACGAATTCTACACAGTAGCGCTTAGCCCGTGGCAATCCATGAACTTCTCAAGTAACGTTGAAGAAGGCCTGCACTGAAACAATAAAAGAAAAAGCGTGTGTTTTACATATTTTTTTTCCGGTATCGATGTTCACAACGAAAAGAAACATGTTTTGAAACACTTTTTTTTTCCCTTATATTTGCCCACAATGCTTTACTCATCCTGTGATGGAGTAGTTACCTTGTGCATGATTGCGTTTTCTGCCATGAGTCGTCCTTGCTAAGAAATGATGCCAAACTGGCTGCTTTTCATCGCACATATTAGTGCGAGCCTCCAGAAACCTTTTCTGACAGGGCCGCATCCTTTTTTTTAGCGCTGCCGAGGTGCTGAGGGTTGCAAAGAAAGACATGGATCAGCAAGAAACTGCACTCTATATTACACCAATGTGGCTCACTGACATTTGCATTTCGGCTCTGAGCACGAGCTGGCATGTTAGATCTCGACCACGGAAGCCCTACTTCAAGACACGCGAAATTCAAAAGCGCATGTATAATGCGATTTTCGAGCACGTCGAAAAAAGAATTACAAATGGCTGAAATTACCCTGAGCAAAGCGTTTCAGCGTGTCTGCAGCTAACTGCTCAGTTTTGGCACCGCAAATACATTTATTAATTAACACTGCTGTATGATTGGACATCAGTGACCTGAGTATTTTTTATTCCCTTTTTACAGATATTATTGTGCACGTGCATTCTTTTCCACTCAGCGAAGAAAGCCGGCCAATGACTGAATTTTATTTTTAGCGATGCAACGTCAGCTACAAAATAAAAAGAAAATGATAATTTTGTGAGGAGTACTTCAGGAGTCGTTTAATAAACAGCTACCCAGGAGGCATCGGGACGTGACAACGGGCATTCAACCAGGAAAATAAGTTCGGAGTTATAGAGCAACCATTTATAACGGAAAGTACTTTTCTGCAATAAACCTGCTAAGTCCGCATTGATTCCGAAATTCCGATTGATATCCTGTTAGGCGCAGTGGCAGATGGTCTAACACAAAATGCGAACTGTTAAACGGCTGTTTGAAAAAAGAACATGCTCGTCAAGGGCTATTATTCATCTCTCACCAATATGTCGAGCCAACCAAATCATAAAATCGTCCGAATTGATGCATCGAAGAAAAGAAATAAAACAAGAAAGCTACGAGCAGGACAGGGGATAAAAGTAATACTTTGCGGAAATAGCCGAGGGTGAGGTGAAGGGAAAATAGCGTCAATAGACAAAAAAAAAAAGGGAGCCGATGTTGGAGGGTGAGAGGGAAGAGGAGGGGAGTGTAAGGGTGGACTTAGGAGCCAAGAGACAGGATTCCCGATCCCAGATGTTGGCTGGAGAAAGTAATCGCATCGGGCTTTTTTCTTAAGCCGCCACAGATCAGAGCAGTCTGTTGATTCACCCACGCGCGGCTGAGTTGAGGCGGGTGCGGAACAACTCCTTCAGAGCCGCAATTGGTTCTGCCTTTCCGCGCCGGATCTCGCGATTTTCCTCTTGCCTTGCGTTCGGTTCCCCCTTTTTTTTGTTCCTGTTTTTCCCTTCCTCTTTTTCCCCGCAATGGCTGCCGACGTTGGCGGGTTGCTTCATTTCCGCCCCTGTCCGGAGGTCGCCCCGAAGCGGGCATAAACATGAAGGGGTCTTGTTCGAGCGAAGGGGAAGAACCTGTGATAGCATCGCTACACCCCTGAGCCATGTTTATGGCCTGCCCGTCTTAGGAGTCAGCACGAGGCTCCTACGTATAGTACTTTACGCGCTCTTTGCCGTCCTGCTCCCTCGGTCCCTATCACTGGTGCTCCCGCCTCTTTTCCTTCCTCGGACTCTCTTCCTCAATATCGGCCGTATCTGTGCGCGCTTACTCTCGTCCCCATTTCGCAAGCAAGAAAAAAAAAGCGCAGTACAAAAAAACACACTGAAAGCAGTTCCACAGCTCTGGTGAGAAAGTGCGCCATCTTCGCTCTCCTATTTTTCGCGGGACGGCGCCCCGCCTTCGGCTCGTGTTGGCTTCTTTTGACCCATAATTTATCTCAGGTTCGCAGCCGCAGACGAGCGTTTGCCGGAGAGCGCTGGTCCGCGCTCGCCAGTCGACGACATAGTCCGAGCGCGAGTGCGTGCGAGCGCTCAACTGTGTTTCGACTGTGCGCCGCCACCCGTCTCTCTCTTTCTCTCTTCTTCCCTTTTTTCTTCCCCTCCTCCTCCTCATTCGCTACCATTTGCAGAGGACGGTCTCTTTCTTCTGTCGTCGTGATGGCCGCCTGGAGTTAAAATCAATTGCATTAGGGCTGCCTTTATGATGATGGACGACAGCTTTTTATTCACGCCCATTGAGCGGGAGCTACTTCCTTTTCTTCCGCATGGCTTCCTTTTTGCTTCTCCTTTTTGCCCGAGGGATAAGAATTATTGTCACAAAAGAACGGAGCGCGAGCGGAGATCGCTTTGTTCTTTGCGCAAGCCGGCCATTACGTCTCCTTTGTATGCTGTTTTTCGCCGTCACCGTCATCTTCTTGCATACGTACGCTAGGAAAAAAGAGCGGCTCGTGAGCTTCAACGTTTTCGCGCAAGACATTCTACGCTTCCCGAAGCGGACCTGATAGACTAAAGGTGCCGTCGCTTCGCGTTGGACAGTTCAGTGCCCCCGGAATAGTGTACTGCCGGATTCATAAAACAGTTGCTTTGCAATTTAAGACATTTATTCGCGTCCGTTTTGTTTTATTAGAGTGGGTTTAAGCGTGCTGGGAAGTATCCAAGTATTAATGACTTTTCCTTCTTGTTACACTTAAACTGCCCAAGTCTTGAATTTGCGCAAGAGGGTTGGAGAGAGTGCAGCGAGATAACGAATGCGCAGGTTGAGGTCAATCGATCAGCATCTGTGGGCAGCTTCCCTGAAATGCTGTGCACTGACTTGACCTTATATCTGTCGGCTAGTGTATGAAGGCTACATTTAAATGTCCGATTTATGCTCCAAATTACATGCAAGGCTGCATAGGCAGTGACTGCGCAAGGTTCCTTGAGGGTAGGCACCCAAAATTTTCTGGAATGCGAGGCTGCGTCGGCATGTCTCTAGCATCCAGAAATCAAGCGCAACAAGGACACCACACGGGACAGAGCATATCCCGCTGTGTGCTTTCTTTGTTGCAACTGAATTCTGAAAACTATGCACCAACTTGCCCCGCTAAGAGTTTTAATGTCTCAAGCAGCATGTTAGTTTCTTTCCTTATCTTACCCATTTGATTAACTCTTCACTTCATGCTGCTCAGAATTATAGCTGAAACATCAACATGCATCGGTAATATAGATGCGCATTTTTTTTATTTTGCCAATTAGAAGCTTTGTAGGAGCTTATCGTTTCAGTATTTAACGAAAACTTCTATTTCAGTAACAGTCCACAAAAATATTACGTTATTACTGTGCACCTCAAGTTCAGCGCACAAAGTTGCTCCCACTCTTGCTTGTGAAGCGCGAACGCAGAAACGGACAACCTGAATAAGAACAAGGTAAAAAAATGCACGTCGAACGTTGTCTGTTGCTCCGTGAGAAATAGGCCTTATCACTCTTTGTTTTCAGCGCCACCGGCGTGTGAGACACTAAACACAGCGTGCAGTGTGTCCAGCTAGCGGAGGCGGCCCTCCGGGAATAAACATTTGCTTGTTGCGCTGACCAAGTGTTTTGGCGCTGGCGCCCTTTAACACGTCGCGTGACAGCGCGCCTCGCGTGCCCGCTGTCTTTTTCCTGCACTCCATTCTGGGAAAACAAATGAGGTCACCTTAGTCCCGTCCGCATTTGTCTTAATATGGCCGCGCCTAAAAATCTATCCCGGCCCCCGCCTGGACGGAAGAAAGATGTGCGCAGCCGCCGTAAATCAAGCTAATGTAAACTGCAAGAAGTTCGATTCGTTCGTTTGTCATCGGGTGCGGAGATACATATAAAGAAAAGAAAACAAATAAATGAAATCTAGCAGGGAGAGAACGGGAACGCAGATCGCGTACATAATGCCTTAGCAAAAATTTTACCTTCACGCGTAATAAACAAAACGTATGTCTCGGGCGTCACTAGATCACTGTCGAGTAATCTGTCTGCCACATTAGGTTGGCGTCATTGACATGATTCTGACGTAATGTGGCACTTTCGTGCATATATGTCACGCTGGAAGCATACCATCATCAAGGAAGGCACGATGCTTCTCGATGTGAGGAAGAGACGGCGGGCACAGAAGGCGTCGTCATTAAGGTCAGAGAGTACGTTGCATGAAGATACTCGGAGTCGATTTTCACCGAGACGTCTGGAAGGAACCACATATGTAGCGAGCAGTGAGGTCTCTTGCAGTTTGTATCTTCCAGTTTACAATCCGTCCTTTACTTCGGTGAGTTTGTCCAGACTTCAGCGAAGCAAAACTGTTCGGCGATAAAACGCTGGGAAGGCTGTGAACCCAGAAGTGAAGAGCAGGACAAACGTCGTGCCTCTCTTCGTGCCGAGCTTCTCGGCTGCAGATCGCGAGTGAAAATCAACACAACGTATGAGGGAAAACCGCGTGAAAAAAAAAAGACCGCAAGAAAGCAACAAGTGCGAGAGAAAGTGAAACCAGGACGGAGACTGCGTCGAGTGTATAGCAAAGAGGGAGAGGAGGAGGCGTGATACAAGGCCGCAGAAAGTGCGAAGCAAGGATGGAGAGGAGACAGCAGGGTTCGGGCGCAAGAAAAAGGAATCGCGCCGCGTATGTACAAGTGCGCGCGCGCTAGCGAAATGAAATAAATGGCGCCTTGGGGTGTCATCAGTTATGATGATGAGGGGACGCCGAGGCGAGCCCGGAAGGAAACCAACAGACGCAAAGCGGAAGCGCGAACACGCGGAAGTGCAGCACAAAAAAGCGGAATGGAAAGTTAAAAGGAGACAGAACCGCTGTGCTCGGGGTGGGAGTGGAGGTGGGGGGGGGGGGGGGCACGGTCGGAATTACAGGCGCGCAAATTATACTGTATAAGCCGGCCAGAGAGAGGCGAGGTCCCGCGCGAGTGTGAAAATGCACGACGTGGACATGCGGTTATTAATTCCCCTCCAGATGGTTTTCGTCGTGCTCGTCGCGCTAGCGGCTGGTGCTGCTGCAGCAGCGGCAGCAGCAAGCGCGAAAGAGAACGAGCGAATGTGCAAGCAGCGACAGCGGGCGGCACTGTGCAGGCCCAGAAGGCTAGTGCGCGACAAAGAAAGAACGAAAGAAAGAAAGAAAGGGATAAAAAGTTACTTGCTTTGACGCATGCCCCCAGCGCAACACTAGTCACACTCTAGACAGTAGTTTTGTGTTTTCTTTCTCTATGATTTTCTTCTCCCGAACGTCTCGAGTCATTCTGCGAGGCGAAGATTGAAATTTGGCCGCCGATGTTGCGTCTGTGGGGGGAACAGTGCTGTGTATCTTTCATTCGTTTCTGTTTTCTTCTTTCGTGCTGTCCTCCCTTCATTCGGCGTCAGTGCCACCCCCTTAGCGCAGTTTATATTCGCCGTTTTTCGATTACAGTCACATGTAAATCGCAACAGCGCGACGTTAATAGAATATTGCGCCGTGAACGAAACGGCGTTTCAGCGAGGGTGCGACCAAATTTTGCGGAAACTGAACCGTGAGTTCCGAGGCGTCGCGTTCTATTTGCGAGCCTTACGCATTTATTCTTGAGGCCGTATCTTTTTTTTTGTATTTTCCTGGTATTTTTACTCTTTTCGGCCACTAAAAAAATACAGCAGCAGCGACAACAACAACAAAAAGAAAAAATCTCGAAGCTTCGCCTTTTTGTAATGTTGTGTGTCTGGTTTTTAATTATGTTGCCAGTCAGAATATTATGCCTGTTTAGCACGCATCAGTGGCAGCGCGGATTAAAGAATATGTAAATTCCGGCTTCGAGTCACTCACCGAACAAGCGGGAGACTGCGGAGAACGCAATATTCTCGCTGATTCTCACTTTTTTGTAAAAACGCGCGAACGCGTGGAGAAAGCGAAAGATTCTTAGGTAGAAAACGAAATAGAAAAACGCACGCGTCGACTGTCTCCCGCTTTCTTGTTTTATTTAGCATTCGAGTGGAAATTTGTCTTGTTAGATTTGGGTAAAATTGAAGCCACTCGATGCTCACGTGCTCCGGAATAACACAAAAAAAACTGTCACCTCTCTCAACTACGTACGCTAATTAGAGAATGCTTTCTTATGAGAATAGACGTGAACTTTATGAGGTGAAAGTAGAGTTAATAGGCTTTGTATTCCTCCTCTTCACAAGGTTATTTCCGTACCGTCTTCTGATCTTGCTTTAAGTGTAATAAAGAAATGCAAGCGCTTTGGCGACATGCTAAGTTATTGGATTTCGCGTTAAATAGTGAATTATTCTCGTTGTACAGTTTTGCTTTTACTGTGCTCATGTATTGTGTTCCTTTCAGTAGATGAAGTTTCTTTTAATGTACCTCGTCTTTTTGATCGTTTCAGCTCGTTTAAGCTTGTTTCAGGGCAGTTAAGATCAAATGAACAGATGCAAAGCGCTTTTTAGTGCGGAGTAGAGCTTTTCGCTGTGCTTAAACGCGTGTAGTTTAACAAAGTGATGATTTAAGATTACGTCGTCTATAGCTGTTCAGTATGCGTTGCAAGACTAGAATGAGAATATGTGTCTTCCGAGAACAGTGAAAGAAAACCATAAAAGGAGTCACATTTGTAGAGCCGATGTCTGTGAGAAAGACCTCCTTCAGGATGGGATGTAAACTGGACTTTACATTAATAACCATGTCCTTGGCGACCCTAAGGCAACGGTTGCAGGGAATATTTTCACGGGCAAAAAGCTGGTAGCATTTCACCCAAAAGGGTGTTGAGGTGTCACCTTCAGTGAGGCACGTGTCACCAATTAAGTGCGGCTTCCAGTATTATTTAATGTACAGTTAAATATAACAGGAGCTAAATGCGACTCAGTTGTTCCCAATGTTGGAGTTCCCGGCCTCGCGGGATCAGTGCAGGTTGATATCGAGTGTGTATCCCAGCAGCTACGCCAGCACGTCGCTTACGCTTACGAAAGTCTACGAAAGATTCTTTGCGGATTACGTTGAACGAGCTCGATTGTGGGCCCGACTTGCTTCCTGCGAAAGGGCCGGCTTGTAGTATACTGTAAGTGCTGGTGTCGACGGTGCTGGCCCCTCAGAATCGACAGAGTGGTCAATGGTGCTCTAAAGTGTTGGTTGAGATGTTCAGGTCCGGGGACGTCTCGTACACTTCAACTGCAGTGATGTGTCAGGTAGAGAAACACAGGGGAGGGGAGTTTGCGTTGCCTAAATGGCGCATAGAAATCTGAAGAAACTCGTAAGGAATCATTCCATTGTACGCGCAGTTTTTGTGTCGTTGATGGAATGACTGTAGTACCATTACAAAAATGGTCTATAGACAGTCTATATACTTCTTTTAGACTCTATAGCCTTCCTATAGATATTTATTTTGGTCTACTCATAGCCTATAGACAGTCTGTAGACAGAATTCTACTAATAGTGTGTGGCCAAAAAGCTACAGATTATTTATAGGCTGTTTTAAGGATTCGTATTGCCTATAGACTGCTCTCTAAGATTTGTCTATAGAGAGTCAATAAGCTTTATAGACAGGAGTCTATGGACAGTCTATAGACTACATAAAGAAATTTTTATAGGGGTAGATTTAAGCCAGCATACTGAAGCCGTCATCATAGTCGTCTTCATTATAGTCGATCGTAGTCGGTAATTATAGTCGTCTTCTATTGTTCATCGCGTGCATTCGTCAATACAGGTAATAGCAGAGATGAGGTGGCGCTTCAACTAGTGCAGAAAGAAAACAAAATCTGCTCTATATAATAAAATGATTAGAAATTGTTACAGTGTTCCTGGCAAGGATAGGCTCCAAAAGTGTCACCTCTGTGATTATCGTTTGAGGAAATGCCCTATAAATTCTTGTAGATACACACTTTCTTTATAAATTACATTTGAAGGAAAACGATAAAGGAAAGATAACGACGCTAAGTACCAAAATTTCTTTACCCCAAAAAAACTCCAAATGCATAATTCATGGCGCATACACTCATACATAATTATAGAACTGAAATTTAAAGGAATAAATGGGACCGACACCGTAACTCTATGCTCCGTAGAGCAAAGAGAAGCAACCTTTGTACTGTTCGAAAAACTTGAGCGTCCTGGAGCCCACACGACTGCTAAGTAATTAAGGATTTGAAGTAAATCAGGCTATTATCGGGGATTTCACTTATGATTCTCTCTAGAACACACCAAGTTGTGATGGTCACTTCTAAAATGGCGCCAGTCATGCTGGCAAGCTACAGTTTGTATATTTGAACAGCGTCAACTGACGGGATCGTTGGTTTCCATGGTGTTTTACCAGCGCAAGAAGAAGCAAACGAAGGAACACGGACACAGACAAATGGGCGCTGAACTGCAACTTCATTTTGGAAAAACGCAAAACCCTTACATGTATACCCTCAGAGCCACCGCCCACCAGGAAAATAAAACTCGGGAAATTAAAGCACGTGTCAATCAGCAGGATAAAAACGACACGAGCAAAGAGTCGAACTATACAGACGAACAGACAACAAACCAACCCCAGATGGGTGAAAAAACAAGCAGCGCGAAAAAGTTGCGCGAAGGAATTTTTTTTCTCTCCTCTCTTTTTCCACATAAAAAACGAAAAGGTGCTAATAAAACGCGACACGAAAAAATGCGCCCTTAAAATTGAAAAAGAAAACAAGACAATACACAATATGGAAGCACTAAGACTATGGACCTGATGAAAAACATTATGCATATGAAAGCCTACAAAAAAACACGGCTATACGAAAGTCGGGGTGGGTGACAAAATGCGTTAAAAACCAAAAAATGCACCTGCAAGCAAGCATGTCATTAAAAGCAGAAAAAAAAGAGATGCAGCCTTAAAAAGCCGCAAAAGGCAAAAACCGTGAAAAAACGTAACATGTAAGCAGTGACAGCCAACAATGAACACGGCTATACAATAAGATATCGAGGCAAATGACAAGAAGTGAACAGCGAAGCTAAAATCTGAATACTACAGGGAGAAGACCAGGCATGGAATGGTTACTATGAACGGTGGGTAAAGGAAGGTAAAATCAGTTAAAACCAGACAAGAATGCAATCTCCTTCTGTGAAAGTAAAACAGAGGGCGTACTAACACATTCACTCTTGAGATTTAAAAATCTTGGCTGCTTCTATTTTTTAGGTAGTCAGCTGATTGTGGCATTTCTTTAGAATCGTGTTTTTTTTCAAACACGGAGGCGCATTTTTCATCAGGACCTAGTTGTTCTTGCTGACATTCCCTGCACTGATGTGGAGGGTTCCTGAGTGAAGTTCCAGATAAATCCCTTCTATGTTCCATTAGCCGTTCGTTGACACATTTGCCTGTTTGGCCGATGTGCGCCTTCCCAAATGTCAGAGGAACCAAATACACTACTCCCTCGGCACATGACACCAGCGGTTCTGTGTGGCGTGTTGGGCAATCAGTGTTTTTTTTTCTTCGACAACAAATTCACCCTCCGGCACAGCTTCGAAAGGCGCTGGGGGGCCGAAAAAACAACATCTACACCTGCCTTTTTATCTATTTTTTAAGGCTGTGGGAGCTCTTGTGCATATAGGCAATAACGGCTGCCTTATTATTTTGCTGTCGCACTTCAGCTGAAGCGTTGGTTCCTCTACGCCTGGTGCTTCTTAACCTCTTTTCCGCTACAAAGGAAAGAATTTGATGCGGGTAGCCTGAATGAGTCAGCCTGCAGACTTGGGTAGCAAAACTTTCCTCCATTTTATGCTCGCATGAATTAGTTAGGGCGTTATTGAAAGTAGACTGAACAATATTTCTTTTTACCAGCTTCGAGTATGCTCAGTCATATGCCAGGATAGGTTTTCTTGCCCCTTGGTTCGAAAGCCCAGCAGACTTTCAATAACGCCCTAACTAAATCATGCGAGCATAAAATGGAGGAAAGTTTTGCTACCCAATTCAGCAGGCTGACTCATACAGGCTACCCGCATCAAATTCTTACCTTTGTAGCGGAAAAGTTAAGAAGCACCAGGCGTAGAGGAACAAACGCTTCAGCTGAAGTGCGACAACAAAATAATAAGGTAGCCGTTATTCCTCATATGCACAAGATCTTCCACAACCTTAAAAAATAGGTAAAAAGGCAGGTGTAGATGTTGTTTTTCCGGCCCCCCAGCGCCTTTCGAGGCTGTGCCGGAGAGTAAATTCGTTGTCGGAAAAGAACACCGGTTGCACAACACGCCACAGAGAACCGCTGGTGTCATGTGCCGAGGGAGCAGTGTATTCTGTGCCTCTTACATGTGGGAAGGCGTACATCGGCCAAACAGGCCGATGTATCAACGAACGGCTAATGGAACACAGAAGGGATTTATCTGGAACTTCACTCAGGAACCCTCCACATCACTGTAGGGAATGTCAGCAGGAACAACTAGGCCCTGATGAAAAATGCGCCCTCATGTTTGAAAAAACCACGATTCTAAAGAAATGCCGCAATCAGCTGACTACCTAAAAAATAGAAGCAGCCAAGATTTTAAATCTCAAGAGTGAATTTGTTAGTACGACCTCTTTTTTACTTTCACAGAAGGAGATTGCATTTTGGTGTCGAGTTTTAGTGGCACCTTTTCGTTTTTTATGTGGAAAAAGAGAGGAGAGAAAAAATTCCTTCGCGCAACTTTTTCGCGCTGTTTGTTTTTTAACCCATCTGGGGTTGGTTTGTTATCTGTTCGTCTGTATAGTTCGACTCTTTGTTCCGTTTTGATGCTGCTGATTGACACGTTCTTTAATTTCCCGAGATTTTGCCTGGTGGGCGGTATCTCTGAGGGTATATATGTAAGGGTTTTGCGTTTTTCCAAAATAAAGTTGCGGTTCGTCGCGCGTTTGTCTGTGTCCGTGTTCCTTCGTCCGCGTCTTCTTGCGCTGGTAAAACACCAAAGTTTGTAAATGCTTGCAAAAGTTCTTTCACCCTGAAGAATGCGTGGTGTTTGTGTGGTTCGAACTTGGTGGCCCACTTCTTGAGTTGCTGCAGATATGACGCAACGTTCGCTCATTGTTATAGTGAGGCGAGGTGGGTTTTACAAAATGTAACTTTTAACCTATTGATTATGAGCAATTGGATACCTGCAACGATAAGGTAGTGGTATCTCCTCGTCGAGTTAGCTGCTCTGCCGTTTTTGTAAGTGGCACAATATCAGCATGATCAGTTGAGGGCACGCTAACATAGTTTTTATTTTAAGTTGGGTTACAGTTTTGCAGCTTTTTTTATGAGACAGAAAACAGCTTGGTTAAATCTTGTTCAGTGCGGAAGAAACCATAAGTGAAAGAACAAACACAAACGGAAAGACAGCCTAATCACGGCAAGGCTTTGGTTTGAGCTATTTGTTGAAGAGGCATAGCTAATGGGATACAACTGCGCAAGAAAACAAGTACGAGAACACACAATACACAGGATGGGCGCATGGATCAGGTGGAGTGATGAAGTCGGTAGCCACAAGTGTGCAAAACAGCAGGGATTGGAAATCACTTTCTCTCGCCTTTGTTCCACGCTGGATTTAACCTGGCTCCACGTCTGTCGCGGGCGTGTTTGTCTTTCTGCAACGTTCTTTTCATTTTTGCCTCTCCTCCCATAGCCCATAGATTTTCTCAGTATATTGCATCATTTGCCTCAATTACTGTATTTCATCTGTTGCTTTTATCACGTTTCCCCCCTACAGCAATGCCCCAGTAGGGGCGCTGTTGGTATTTTGTATAAATAAATAAATAAATAAATAAATAAATAAATAAATAAATAAATAAATAAATAAATAAATAAATAAATAAATGATAACATATTGTTCATTTTTAACAGGTTTGAAGGCTTACTATTTAATGCAATAGAATAAAAAGCCTAACCGAGAAGAAAATATTTCGTCAGTCATAAAATTCTCTCATTGGCCTGAAACCAGTGACGTCACCACACCTGATGATTCCCATTGGCTGAACGAAAGGAACTTCACGAGGACGGAAGTGACGACACATCCAGTAGAGGCGTTAAGTTACTAATTTTATCGCATTGTCAGCACGTAATATGATTAGGTAGATTACGTGCCCCAGTTGATTTTTTTTTTCGTTCGCGTGCCTTGGGTAGGTGATTTGATTCCAGCGGGCGGCTGCATGTTAGCCTTGAAATATGCACTGTCATGAGAAGAGCGTGAGGAGGAGGGCTTGGGGGAACGGCACATAGAGTTATCGCTTCACTTCTGCGCATCGAAAGAGGGCAACAAATTTTCCCCTTTCTTTTGCATTATTTTTAGATGTTAGCCTGCTTTTTCAATGCATCAGCGTTAACAACCAACGAGCTGGAGTTTTGACTTTGAGACCTGTCAAGGCTTCCACCAGCTTTTCTTGATTCGATGCATAATAACAGCAACGAAACTCATAAAGCATTCGCAAGTGCAACATTTCTTGATTTTTCAATGTCCTTGCTTTACCCAGTCATTACTATACTACATACTGTACTGATATATACAGCCAAGAAGGCTGCCAATCGAAAACAAATATTAAATGCAAATGTTTTTAAAATTCCGCCTTTCATAAGAATGGTCTCTGCGGCTCCATATATCGGCCAGGAAAAGCTGAAAAACAGTCAGATCAGGAAATCACTGCCAAAATATTGATATTATACAACGTCGTTTTCTCTTTATTTCACACAGTTGTTTTGCTTACAAGAAAACTTGCGACTTACAAGCTTTTCGCCAAAATTCCTTCGTTATAGTGAACCGCATTATGATATTAGTATGTTTACGGTCCCTAGTGCTGATTAGTTTTTATTGTGTAAACGATTCATGCTCACCCCTGCACCTGATCTGTCCCTGCCTCTCGTTCTCGTGTTTGCTGCATTGGCGCATGCTCGAAAAACCTGCAGGGCATGATTATGAGGTATCAAAACCGTCTCAACAAATTTCTTGTTTGTTGCGTTACTCGACTAGTTACGAAGAGCGACTTGCTAACGACTGACTAAACGCACTCAGCGCGAGATTGTTGCAAACCGTACTTGCATCGAAGTGTTCGCATCAGTCGCCGTGATGCACTGAGCACTTCAGGAGCGGCGTCGCTTTGCTGCCCCAAAGCGCGCCGACCCGTTTAGCACTCGCTACATTCCGCACCTTTTCTTCCCAGGCGGCGACACTATCAGTGCCCGCGCAGCGGGAGAGCGGCGCGAATCAACATTTGCAGAGCGCCAGATCAAGCGGCGCACGGAGCTCCGGCGGCTGTGCTTTCCGCCGATTGCTCTGCGGACGAGGGAAGTGGCGCATCAGATAGGGAAATTACAAAAAGTGTGAGGCGGGAAAGGAAGACGAAATGCGACGCGCGGGAACACACACACAGCCTCGGCGGACCGTCAACGAGGGCCGTTTCGCGGCGTCGGCGCGGTCGCTAATTTTAAAACGCTATGCCGTCAGGCCCCTTCTCCCTCGCTCTCTGCAGTCGGCAGGGCAGCATTTCAAGTCCAGAGTTACGTACGCTCGATGTCATTGCGAGCGCGGTTATGTACACAGCAGCGGCGGCGGCCGGGGGAACCGGTGCCCGGGCCAGATTCTCCGCTCGTTTGCTCAACTTAATGACGGTCCTGTTGACTTTTCCGGGGTGTGATGAGGCTGCTGCTGCTGCTGCTTCTTCTTCCCTGGGACTGTTTCCCCCGGGAAGCCAGCTCGTGCGCTCGGGCTTCGGGAGTCTAGGGAACAAGTAGCGAGGCGCGATGGCGCGATGATCAAAAACGGGAAAGAAAGACGGAAATCTCGTGGGAAAGCAGCAGAGAAAAAATAACTAAGAGGGTGAGCCGACGAAGCGAACAAGAACACGTGGGAGATGAACAAAAAGGGGAAAAAAAGAGGAAGCACGGGCGGGGGTCGCGACACGAAAGGGGGAAGATAAGGGAAACAAAAGTCGGAGTAAATAAAAAGGCGGGCGTCCAGGTACGGAAACGAAGAAAGTGAAGGAATAGCAGGGAGGAGCCGGCGGGACGGAAGGGAAGGCGCTCGGGGCCTTTTGAAGGCCCGCGCCCGGCAGCGGTGGTGGCGGTTGTGCCGTACTCGCAGGCAGGCCTTCCTGCCGGAATGAAGATTGGGTCGAGTTACGGGCTCCTCATAAAACCCCCACCGTCCTCCCCACGGCTCTTGTTTCCATGGGATACCGGCTGCGCCGCCCTGGTGTCATCTAATCTTCTTTAATTGCATCCGTGCGTCGTTTCTCTTTGGGGCGCGTTTGTCTTTTGTGACTTACTCTCTGTCGATGCTCGCTCGCGAGGAGAAAAGGTGCCGGCACTAAAACCGGCCGCTTTAATTCGGACCTCCGTTCGCGATATTCGCCGCTCTGAGTAGAAACGTCGAAAGTCTACGGTAAAGCAGAACTTGGACCTTCATATTTTGTTTGCTTGTTTTTTGTTGCAAGGAAAAAGACGGTATTAGCAGGTGGGACACCTTTGATAAAGTTAAACAGCGTTCTACGAACTATGAAATGATTTTTAACGCGGAAATACTTTCAAGGACATTCACTCTAGGTTTTCATCACACAACCACGTCATCACTGCAGAACGGGCGTGAATGACTGTTACCGCCATTCGTGCCTTTCTTTGGTCATGCATTGCGTACATGGTCGCTTATAAATAAAGGTAAATATTTGTTAGCATCCGCCCAAGCGCAACCATAAGTCTACATAGAAAAGCTGTATAGAAGACACGTTGTCGGGCGAGTTGGTTGCTCATTTTTTTTTCTTCACAAAAACTCTACGCTTGGCCCATTCCCTGTCTCGTCAGTGCCTTTTTAGCGAAGCGTTTGCGTCAGTTCGCAGCTTTCCTGGACATCAGAAGCTAGCGCCATCTGTTGTCCATCAGCAGGTAACCCTACGTAACTCGTGTAGATATTTTAGATGACAGATGGTAGACCTTAGATGTTGGATTGACTGCCTCGGAGAGGTTGCGGTTTTGAGTTTGATCCCCGAACCGGTATTTTCTGCAACTGCCGTGTTTGCCGTTTTGAGGAGGCAAACAAATAATTACTCTGTTATCTGTAGTGTACACAATTTTGACGTTTCACGATTGATTGCTCCATCAAGCCTGCGCTAAATACATGGCCACTCGGTAGAAGAAAAGACTGCTCATGCTTATAGTTAACTTTAAATGAACTGGAGGGTGAAAAAGAGTAGAAAGCAGTAAACTAAGAAGATATGGCCCCGGTAAGATGGCAAGAGGTTGCGTGTGTAATCTGTGGTTGTGCATTTATGCAGCAGTTGTGCGGAGTGTTTCGTATGCGTATCTACAATTGTTTTTTTTTTCGTTGCTGGTTAATGCGGTTGGGTTCTGCTGTACAGCGCTTATACCGGCGATTCTTCAGCTCATGGTTCGGTAAACTCGCCGAACGACAATTAGTGACTGTGTGCCAGATGGCACTAACAAAAATAACTAAAGAAAAGCTACATACATACACACGCGCGCTCAATGCGATGATGACTCTTCACTGCTCTTTTCGTAGAAAATAGTCTGGATGCTGTCGGCAGAAGGCAGTTCCTCGGAAACGAGTCTGCCACACTTTCAAGGATTCCGTACGTGACGTGATCAAAGGAAATCCCGACAAACTGGCCACTTGCTCGGATTCCGTGCAGCCGACACCAACGAGTTGTTCGAGATGGGGCTAAACTTCATCATCGGTTAAGCCTTTTTCGACCATGATTGGGTCCATTTATTATTTATTTGTGTTCGCATGCAAGCACATCCACAGCGCCGTACATAAAAAGGAAATGTCTTTTAGACAAATTAAAAGGTAGAAAATTTAAGAGGACAACTCATGCCAGCAACCACATCTTATTAAGGTCAGCCGAGCGCTCGGAATTGGTGCATAATGACGTTAGCCGCGTGAAAACAAAAACAAAAGAGAAATAATGCTAGCCCCACTCCGCTGCCGCAGCACAATTCACCTCCCGCAAGTGCTCCCTCCGGCCATGTATACTTTACACAAGCGTTCTTTGCTTAAGGTTCTAGTTGCCCGCCAAAATGAGCTGGAAACACGCAAGTTGCTCTCACGACACCGACAGCTAGCCGAGCTATTTCGCTGGCGGTATTCGCCAGCCATTGATGGAGTCTTTCCACAGTTTTACATTGCTAACCGCAACGCTAAAAACTGTTAATGACACCGGAGCAAATATACTGAATAAATTGCATTGCGATATGCGTTTCGAAGAGTCATTTTTTTAAAAGAGCGAACTTTCAGGGTGAAATAAGGCAACAGACTGAAATCTATAAATGCTTTGTTTTTTTCGACTCTCCAGCTTGTCACAAATAACACATGACGCCGCACGCCGCCTCGAGATTTTTACCAAACAGAAACGAGCATATACGAGCTGGTAGGTGCCTCGCGTAATGTACCGTACCAACCGCAGTAAGAACACGTCTGAGAATTTCGACAAGATGCTTGGCGTGTTTCAGGTGCAATATGAGAAAACTGAAAGAGTGTTTGCGCTCGTTGGGTAAAATTCTGTGAGAGAAACTAAGAGAGAGAACCAGACAGATAGATTGACCCACAACTAACAAGCAAATAGAGAGGTGGGCCTTAGCAATTAGCTTTGCAGCTGAAATTGAATTGGGTTTTTGAGAAAAGAAGATGGCGCAGTATCTGTCTCACATCTCGGTGGACACCTGAAATGCGCCATAAGGGAAGGGAGGAAGGTGGGGTGAAAGAAGAAAGAGTTGACGTAGTGGAGGGCTCCGGAATAATTTCGACCACCTAGGAATCTTTAACGTGTCCTGACATCGCACACAACACGGGCGCCTTTTTGCGTTTCACCTCCATTGAACCGCGGCTGTTGCAGCCGGGTTCGAAGCCGGGGACTCCGGCTCAGTAGCCGAGTGCCCTAACCACATGTGCTGCGCATGCACGTTGCCCCATGGTCCCAGGGGCTTCATCACTATCATCACCAGCGTATACGTCGGTGCCCCTCCGCTTTAATCATCACAAGTCTAAATGCGTCCACTGCGAGACAAAGGCTTCTCGCACTCACGTCCTAATAACTGTGTCGAGCTCTAGCTGCGCTCATTTTGTTGCCGCAAACTTCCTAATTTCACCCTCCCACGTGACTCTGCCACCCCCTGATATATACAACTTCATTGGGAATCCACTCCGTTGCCTTGTGGAAACGCTGGTTTTCTGCTCTCTGCACTGCATGCCCTGGCTATGCCTATTTCTTCCAATGATGTTTCATTCGAGTCACTTTTACTTCTAGAAAATTTTATCAGTGAAATTCGACGGAGAGAGAAACTTCGTGGCTATTCAAGAAGTTTTAAGAACCGAAATGTCTTCGTTTTTTTCGAATTGCGTAATATTAGAAACTCCTGCAGGGAAAAACGGTCAGTCAGAAATATGACCTTTTGAGTACAATTTTCGTTGAGGCATGGAACATGACTGATTTCTTCTTGACCCCAGCTCGAATATTATTAGCACGGGTTACTGATATCTTAGCTGAGCATAGCATTGAGTGGCGTTAATCATACTAATAAGAGCGAATGAAACCTGCCTGCGGTGACCTCGTTTAAATGGAAGCGAAACGCAGAAAGGCGCTTGTATGCTGTGCGATGCCAGCGCACGATAAAGAACCATACGGGGGTGACATTATGACATTAATCATGAGCCCTCCTCTAAAACACCTCTTTCTGTCTGTCTTCTTTCAACCTCTTCATAATCCCTTGCTCCAAGGCGTGGTTCAGGTGCCCACCTAGAGTTAGACAGATAGTGCGCATTACCTTTTCTGATAACCAAGTATTGTTATGTTTTATATTTAACGCCGACAGTAACTGTTGGTCACACCCAATCTATTTCGGTGGCCTTTGATCTCGACTGTTAGGCTTATTAAACTTAAAGCGGCACAGACACAAAATTTCGAACGCAGACAAACAATAGGATTTGTTTCATGGGCGTAAAGAAATGCCTTGTAGCAAGTTGCAGTCGCAGACGTTGAGTGGAACATATTTTAATATGATTCTGAATATTGTCCGAGCAGCTACTTTCCACCCGATTTAAGTGACGTTAAGCTGCACTTGCCCCAATTATTTTGACGTTACCGAACCCAGTGTTTGTTCACAGGAACAACCAGTGCTTGTCGGCGACGTCGACGTCACCAGAATGAGGTATATCCCACGTTGGCAGGTCGATCATGACGTCAAGGTGCACTCCAGAGCTGGTGCCGGCCGAGACCAGCAATGCCGGTACAAAGATAGCTTGTAATTAATTATACATATTGCGCACCGGTGTTTCGAGATAATTTTCATGATTGCTAGGCCCGTGGATCTACTTGAAGGCCAAAAAAAAAAAACGGGAACTCATAAACTCTGTGTCTGTATCTCTTTAAAAGCTGACGCAGCGAAGAAAGTCTTGGCCGTGTTTGCTGGAGGCCCACGGCGCGTGGACATCGTGGTTAGAAGTTCATCGTGCAGAGAGCAGCCTATGGCCTGAAAGCGTCAGGCCGGGCGAAATGCTTGGAGAAGCGGCTGGCAGTGCAAGCAGAGATGACAGCATTTTTGTCTGGAGGAAGGAATTTAAATGAGCTCGGGAGATTCCACGCGAGCCGCTATGACTGACTGTTCAGCATCGAGATTGCCACCTACACCACAGTGGGCGAGCAGCCGCTGCAAAGCAGGGCTTGCGGTGTTTGCGGAATATAAGTCAGAACTCCAGAGTGCGAGAGACGTGGACCAAAGTTGGAGTTGAGAGGCCCTTGGACATTCTTTCGAAGAACACCTCACCGCGTTGCCGTAAAACTAAGTGAAGCGAACGAAAAGTGAAGGAAAAAACTGCATCCACCTTTCAGCATGGACGGATATTTGCTGATGAGAAGAGAAGCGCGGTATGCCACGTACCTTTAAAGCACTTCTGTCCAGTGCTAATCTTGGAATTTAATAAATATGGGTGGGGGGGGGGGGGGGATTCACGTGTATGCATGCTCATTTTATTCGCGAAGAAATGAACAGAACCTGAGATTAATGTAGTGGGAAGCCCCGCGTGGAACCGCAGTCTCTTTAAAACTTTCCGAATGAAAAATGTTCTTAAAACTTTCCTGCTGTGCAATATTCCTTATTCGGGTTAACGGCTGGAGTGCTTCAAAAGTAGCGTTTTCACGTGCCATTAAGAAGTTCCGTACCTTTACCTGAGCCGTCTGCCCGACTATTAGTCTCCCATCCTTATTATGACAAATACACATCGCAGGCTACACGCGCTTCTGCTGGTTTTCTTTTTCGGTCGTACATCGATAACGCTGCCGAGGAACGGACAGGGATCTCTTTTGTTTTTGCCACCGCACTTTTTACTCGGTGTCCGCGCTCAACCTGGTTGCTTCACATACTGCCGTATTGACCGCGCGCTAAGCGTCCGCTCCGCAGATACGAACTAAACGTCGCAGAAAGCGAACGAGTACCGTACGAAGGCACCAACGGCGCCGCACTGAGTCGTCTTCCGTCGTTTTTTAATCTGCTGTTTCCAAAACTCACAGCGACATCGATGTGGGCACGTCGCAACATTATCGTCCTTCCCTCTTTGCACCGTCACGAACTTTCTCAGAGGTCACGCCTGGTGGCATCATGCGGCTCTGGTGCTGCATCGAACAGGATGGGCTAGTATCTCTTCCGACTCTGCCTCGCGACCTTCCGCCAAGCGCAGTTCGAGGTTGTGTAGCGGTCGACTGGAACGCAAATAGAAACGGTTCGTAAGCGCACGTGGCTCGTAGAGCAATCGTTCAAAGTCTGAACTGCGGCAACGCAACTCGAGGCAAGGTCACTGTGAGCTTATTTAGGGCATAAAACCTTATAACGGAAGCACGGGCTACGTTCGTTATATGGCTGCTGTATGAAAGGCATCAAGAGTGTGATGTGAGCGACCTTCTTTTGGCACCTTGAACGTGCACGAATGTGTTTCGCTTCAAATAATAGATTTGTTTATTCTAAGAATCCGCTGCCGTGGCAAAGTTTATTAAGGGCTCAACTAAGGTTAAGGGATACTTCGGGAGAAGCACAAAAGGTATAGGGAAAATCGAAAGGAATGAACAGTTTGCTGCACTTCTGTCCCGGTCAGGGAAATGCGGAAGAGAAAATGTTAATAATGAGCTAAATATTACGTGTTTCTCCTAATATTTAGGTGCAGAAGAAAATTATTTGCTTCCTTTAGGGCTGGATATATGTATTTCCATGCCTTGTTTCCTCTAAGGAAGTAGTGGTTATGTAATCGCTGGATAATTTGCACCACGTTTTTTTGAGAGAAAAAAACCACAAAAAGAAAGACACCGCTCCTTATGGTCTTTATTTCAGTTAAGAAATCAAATGGTTAAATTACTAAAGCCCCTGAAAACAGGTAATTTAAATCATTCTGAAAAAGCAGAGCCAGGACCG